>NC_048588.1:33065981-33253481 GCF_013265735.2 Oncorhynchus mykiss
CACTACAGATGGACACACACACACTGACAGAATACACTATGGATGGACACACACACACTGACAGAATACACTATGGTTGGACACACACACACAAACACTGACAGAATACACTATGGATGGACACACACACACACTGACAGAATACATTATGGATGGACACACACACACACACTGACAGAATACACTATGGTTGGACACACACACAAACACTGACAGAATACACTATGGATGGACACACACACACACTGACAGAATACATTATGGATGGACACACACACACACACTGACAGAATACGCTACGGTTGGACACACACACAGACAGAATACACTACGGATGGACACACACACAGACAGAATACACTATGGACACACACAGACAGAATACACTATGGAAACACACAGACAGAATACACTATGGAAACACACAGACAGAATACACTATGGACACACACAGACAGAATACACTATGGACACACACAGACAGAATACACTATGGACACACACAGACAGAATACACTATGGACACACACTGACAGAATACACTATGGACACACACTGACAGAATACACTATGGACACACACTGACAGAATACACTATGGACACACACTGACAGAATACACTATGGACACACACTGACAGAATACACTATGGACACACACAGACAGAATACACTATGGACACACACAGACAGAATACACTATGGACACACACAGACAGAATACACTATGGACACACACACAGACAGAATACACTATGGACACACACTGACAGAATACACTATGGACACACACTGACTGCTGTCTGGTCCTACTAAAAGATTGACAGAGAAGTGAAAAATAATTCCTGTCCCGTCTTGCCAATTTTGCACCTGTACTGTCCTGTTCCCGCAACAGATCTATAACCCCGGAACGTTCCTGTCCCTTCCAGACAACAATCAATCCCGTCCTGTCCCGTGCTCATTTATGCGCACAGAAGTATAGTACCAGTCAAAAGTTTGGACACACCTACTCAATCAAGGGTTTTTCTTTATTTTTACGATTTTCGCCATTGTAGAATAATAGTGAAGACATCAAAACTATGAAATAACACAAAGAATCATGCAGTAACCAAAAATGTGTTTAACAAATCAAAATACATTTTATATTTGAGATTCTTCAAAGTAGCCACCCTTTGCCTTGATGACAGCTTGCACACTCTTGGCATTCTCTCAACCAGCTTCATGAAGTAGTCACCTGGAATGCATTTCAATTAACAGGTGTGCCTTGTTCAAAGTTAATTTGTGGAATTTCTTTACTTCTTAAAGCGTTTGAGCCAATCAATTGTTTGAGCCAATCAGAAGATAGCCCTATTTGGTAAAAGACGAAGTCCATATTATGGCAAGAACAGCTCAAATAAGAAGACAAACGACAGTCCATCATTACTTTAAGACATGAAGGTCAGTCAATCCGGAAAATTTGAAGAACTTTTAAAGTTTCTTCAAGTGCAGTCGCAAAAACCATCAAGCGCTATGATGAAACTGGCTCTCATGAGGACCGCCACAGGAAAGGAAGACCCAGAGTTACCTCTGCTGCAGAGGATAAGTTCATTAAAGTTACCAGCCTCAGAAATTTCAGCCAAATAAATGCATCACAGAGTTCAAGTAACAGACACATCTCAACATCAACTGTTCAGAGGAGAATGTGTATTTACCTGTATTTACCTGTATTTACCTAGGCAAGTCAGTTAAGACCAAATTCTTATTGTCAATGACAGCCTAGGAACAGTGGGTTTTTAATTAATTAATTCATTAATTTTTAATGAATTTATTTGCAAATTATGGTGGAAAATAAGTTTTTGGTCAATAACAAAAGTTTATCTCAATACTTTGTTATATACCCTTTGTTGGCAATGACAGAGGTCAAACGTTTTCTGTAAGTCTTCACACACTGTTGCTGGTATTTTGGCCCATTCCTCCATGCAGATATCCTCTAGAGCAGTGATGTTTTGGGGCTGTTGCTGGGCAACACGGACTTTCAACTCCCTCCAAAGATTTTCGATGGGGTTGAGATCTGGAGACCGACTAGACCACTCTAGGACCTTGAGATGCTTCTTACGGGCGGTGTGTTTGGGATCATTGTCATGCTGAAAGACCCAGCCACGTTTCATCTTCAATGCCCTTGCTGATGGAAGGAGGTTTTCACTCAAAATCTCACGATACATGGCCCCATTCATTCTTTCCTTTACACGGATCAGTCGTCCTGGTCCCTTTGCAGAAAAACAGCGGCAAAGCATGATGTTTCCACCCCCATGCTTCACAGTAGGTATGGTGTTCTTTGGATGCAACTCAGCATTATTTGTCCTCCAAACACGACGAGTTGAGTTTTTACCAAAAAGTTATATTTTGGTTTCATCTGACCATATGACATTCTCCCAATCCTCTTCTGGATCATCCAAATGCTCTCCAGCAAACTTCAGACGGGCCTGGACATGTACTGGCTTAAGCAGGAGGACACGTCTGGCACTGCAGGATTTGAGTCCCTGGCGGCGTAGTGTGTTACTGATGGTAGGCTTTGTTACTTTGGTCCCAGCTCTCTGCAGGTCATTCACTAGGTCCCCCCGTGTGGTTCTGGGATTTTTGCTCACCGTTCTTGTGATCATTTTAACCCCACAGGGTGATCTTGCGTGGAGCCCCAGATCGAGGGAGATTATCAGTGGTCTTGTATGTCTTCCATTTCCTAATAATTGCTCCCACAGATGATTTCTTCAAACCAAACTGCTTACCTATTACAGATTCAGTCTTCCCAGCCTGGTGCAGGTCTACAATTTTGTTTCTGGTGTCCTTTGACAGCTCTTTGGTCTTGGCCATAGTGGAGTTTGGAGTGTGACTGTTTGAGGTTGTGGACAGGTGTCTTTTATACTGATAACAAGTTCAAACAGGTGACTTTAATACAGGCAACGAGTGAAGGACAGAGGAGCCTCTTAAAGAAGAAGTTACAGGTCTGTGAGAGCCAGAAATCTTGCTTGTTTGTAGGTGACCAAACACTTATTTTCTACCATCATTTGCAAATAAATTCATTAAAAATCATACAATGTGATTTTCTGGATTTTTTCTTCTCATTTTGTCTGTCATAGTTGTGTACCTATGATGAAAATTACAGGCCTCTCATCTTTTTAAGTGGGAGAACTTGCACAATTGGTGGCTGACTAAATACTTTTTTATCCCACTGTATGTGGGAACTCCTTCAAGATTGTTGGGAAAGCCTTCCAGGTGAAGTTGTTTGAGAGAATGCCAAGAGCGTGCAAAGCTGTCATCAAGGCAAAGGGTGGCTACATTCCATATGTGTTATTATTAGACTGTAAACTCTCCTTCCAGACTCACATTAAACATCTCCAACCCAAAATCAAATCTAGAATTGGCTTCCTATTTCGCAACAAAGTATCCTTTACTCATGCTGCCAAACATACCCTCGTAAAACTGACTATCCTACCAATCCTCGACTTTGGCAATGTCATTTACAAAATAGCCTCCAACACTCTACTCAACAAGTTGGATGCAGTCTATCACAGTGCCATCCGTTTTGACACCAAAGCCCCATATACTACCCACCACTGCGGCCTGTACGCTCTCGTTGGCTGGCCCTCGCTTCATACTCGTCGCCAAACCCACTGGCTCCAGGTCATCTATAAGTCTTTGCTAAGTAAAGCACCACCTTATCTCAGCTCACTGGTCACCATAGCATCACCCACCCGTAGCATGCGCTCCAGTAGGTATATTTCACTGGTCATCGCCAAAGCCAATTCCACCTTTCCTTCCAGTTCTCTGCTGCCAATGACTGGAATGAAGTGCAAAAATCACTGAAGCTGGAGACCCATATCTCCCTCACTAACTTTAAGCATCAGCAGTCAGAGCAGCTTACCGATCATTGCACCTGTACACAGCACATCTGTAAATAGCCCAACCAACTACCTCATCCCCATATTGTTCTTTTTTTTTGCTCCTTTGCACCCCAGTATTTCTACTTGCACATTTATCTTCTGCACATATATCACTCCAGTGTTAAATTGCTAAACTGTCATTATTTTGCCACTATGGCCTATTTATTGCCTTACCTCCCTAATCTTAATACATTTGCACACACTGTATATAGATTTTTCTATTGTGTTATTGACTGTACGTTTGTTTATCCCATGTGTAGCTCTGTTGTTTTTGTCGCACAGCTTTGCTTTATCTTGGCCAGGTCGCAGTTGTAAATGAGAACATGTTCTCAACTGGCCTACCTGGATAAATAAAGTATATATAAAATTAAATAAAAAACATTCAATTCATAGTTTTGATGTTTTCACTATTATTGTACAATGTAGAAAATAGTGAAAATAAAGAAAAACTCTTGAATGAGTAGGTGTGTCCAAACTTTTGACTGGTACTGTATGTAGGCTATTGTGTTTGTTTAGAAATTATTGAAAATAATTGGTGTAACTAACTCAGGTTTGTAGGCTTCCTTGCTTGCACACGCTTTTTCAGTTCTGCCCACACATTTTCTATAGGATTGAGGTCAGAGCTTTGTGATGGCCACTCCAATACGTTGACTTTGTTGTCCTTAAGCTATGTTGCCACAACTTTGGAAGTATGCTTAGGGTCATTGTCCATTTGGAAGACCCATTTGCGACCAAGCTTTAACTTCCTGACTGATGTCTTGAGATGTTGCTTCAATATATCCCCATAATGTGTCATCCACATAATGTTTCTTCCTCATGCCATCTATTTTGTGAAGTGCACCACTCCCTCCTGCAGCAAAGACCCCCCACAACATGATGCTGCTACCCCCACAACATGATGCTGCCACCCCCGTGCTTCACGGTTGGGATGGTGTTCTTCTTCCACAACATGATGCTGCCACCCCCGTGCTTCACGGTTGGGATGGTGTTCTTCGGCTTGTAAGCCTCCCCCTTTTTCCTTCAAACATAATGATGGTCATTATGGCCAAACAGTTCTTTGTTTCATCAGACCAGAGGACATTTCTCCAAAAAGTATTTTTTTATGGCGGTTTTGGAGCACTGGCTTCTTCCTTGCTGAGCGACCTTTCAGGTGATGTCATTAAGGGAAACGTTTTACTGTGGATATAGATACTTTTGTACCTGTTTTCTCCAGCATCTTCACAAAGTCCTTTGCTGTTGTTCTGGGATTGATTTGCACTTTTCACACATACACACTCTCTCTCTCTCTCTGTATCACTCTTCTAGTTTTATCTCCCTAAATCTCTCTTTCACTAAACATCTAGTTCTCTCTCCCTCTCCTTTCCTCCCCATTCCTCCCTACCTCCTTTCCTCCCTCCGCATCTCTCACCTCTTCATGCTGACCCAGGAGGTATCGAAGATGCCCATGAGTCGCAGTACCCCCTCCAGGATGTCTCTGATAACGTCAGGAGGCATCCTCAGGGACCGGATCTCTGATAGAGACTCTGGCTTGATGTTCCCCACAGCTCGCTTAGCCTCATCCACCAGGGGCTACAGATAAACACACACACACACACAGATTAAACAAAGATCAGGTGTGTGAATGTGTCTGTGATTTGATGTTCCCTACAGCACACTCTGCCTTATCCAGGTTAAATGTAGGCCAGCTATGCTGTTGGACTATGGACAAAACCTGTGTTTGATTGTGTTGGTCGATCCAGTATCCTCTAAAACGACAGGTAAAACAACAGAGGTAAAACAACAGGGGTACAACAACAGAGGTAAGACAACAACAGAGGTAAGACAACAACAGAGGTAAGACAACAACAGAGGTAAGACAACAACAGAGGTAAGACAACAACAGAGGTAAGACAACAACAGAGGTAAGACAACAGGGGTACAACAACAGGGGTACAACAACAGGGGTACAACAACAGGTACACAACAACAGGGGTACAACAACAGGGGTACAACAACAGGTACACAACAACAGGGGTACAACAACAAGGGTACAACAACAGGGGTACAACAACAGGGGTACAACAACAGGGGTACAACAACAGGGGTACAACAACAGGGGTACAACAACACAGAGGTAAGACAAAATAAACAACAGAAACAACAGATAATACAGAGATGTGAATGTGGGGACATGTATTGTAAGGATATTCTGGTTGTATTCACCTGTACTTCTCTCAGCTCGTCGTCTATTTTCCCCTTCCTCTCTTCACACTTAGACACCTCCTGAGCAATCTTCCCTTTGATTTTCTCCATCTCAGTCTTCTGGTCACTGGCATTCTGAAACCCAGAACAAAGAGGGGAGGTGAGGAAGTGATGGAGTCCATTCTGGCTCAGGTGAAAGATGAGATAGAGGGAGGGAGACTGATTGGTAATGAAAAGTCATCGGAATCAAACAAATATCACATTTCTACCACGTCATTCTCTCACCTCATCCTCCCCGTCTCTTCCCATCCCTCCTCCCCTCAACCTCCTAATTTACCCCATCCCTCCTCCCCTCAACCTCCTAATTTACCCCCATCCCTCCTCCCCTCCACCTCCTAATTGACCCCATCCCTCCTCCCCTCCACCTCCCTGCCTCCTGTCTGCAGATACATGGGAGATTTGTTTCTGCCCGCAAGGACGCATCTGCCTCCAAATTACACACCCCAAACTCACACCCCTCATTCACTGACAGCTCAATTACAGTACCAGTCAAAAGTTTGGATACACCTACTCATTCAAGTGTTTATCTTTATTTTTACAATTTTCTACATTTTAGAACTATAGTGATGACATCAAAACTATGAAATAACACATATGGAATCATGCAGTAACCAAAAAAGTGTAAACAAATCAAAATATATTTAAATTTGAGATCCTTCAAAGTAGCCACCCTTTGCCTTGATGACAGCTTTGCACACTCTTGGCATTCTCTCAACCAGCTTCATGAGGTAGTCACAAAGAATGCATTTCAATTAACACGCATGCCTTGTTAAAAGTTCATTTGTGGAATGTAATTCCTTCTTAATGCGTTTGAGCCAATCAGTTGTGTTGTGACAAGGCAGGGTTTCTTCAAGTGCAGTCGCAAAAACCATCAAGCGCTATGATGAAACTGGCTCTCATGAGGACCTTCACAGGAAAGGAAGACCCAGAGTTACCTCTGCTGCAGAGGATAAATTCATTAGAGTTACCAGCCTCAGAAATTGCAGCCCAAATAAATGCGTCACAGAGTTCAAGTAACAGACACATCTCAACATCAACTGTTCAGAGGAGACTGTGTGAATCAGATCTTCATGGTTGAATTGCTTTAAAGAAATCACTACTAAAGGACACCAATAAGAAGAAGAGACTTGCTTGGCCCAAGAAACACGAGCAATGGACATTGATTTGAGATTTTTGGTTCCAAACACCGTGTCTCTGTGAGACGCAGAGTAGGTGAACCGATGATCTCCACATGTGTGGTTCCCACCGTGAAGCATGGAGGTGGTGGTGCTTTGCTGGTGACACTGTCAGTGATTTATTTAGAATTCAAGGCACACTTAACCAGCAAGACTGTGCAAATATGTCATAAAGGAAAAGGATGACTACTTTGAAGAATCTCAAATATAGAATATATTTTGATTTGTTTAACACTTTTTGGGTTACAGAGTGTTATGTGTTATTTCATAGATTTGATGTCTTCACTATTATTCTACAATGTAGAAAATAGTAAAAATAAAGGAAAACTCTTGAATGAGTAGGTGTCCAAACTTTTGACTGGTACTGAATGCTCTCCCTCTCTCTCTCTCTTTCCCTCCACCTCTGTGACTGAAGAAAAGATGGTGAGATATCTTCACTAATGAACAGAGCTTTCCCCAATACATCAACCCATCAGGGAGAAGAGGAAAGTGGAAGAAACAGAAAACATTAGCTATGAAGAATGAGGACACACTCACTCAAGCTATGCGGTAGAGCGTAGCAGGTAGAGAGAAGGGCAAAGACACAGAGAAAGTTTGGATGAAAAGTTGGTGCAAAACCTTAGCCTGAAGGAGATGGAAGTCCCTGTGGGGACCCCTGTCCCAGTATATCACTGCCACATCACAAGCCAGACAACACACAAACACACACACATTACAAACACACACACACACACACACACACACACACACACACACACACACATTACAAACACACACACACACACACACACACATCTCTGGGATCTGAGGCTGGCGGGCCATACACGGTGGGCTTATGAATAATCAGGGTGAATTATGGGAGGAAAAATGAATAGCTGTCCGAGACAGAGAAGAGTGAGACAGAGAGAGACACAAAGAGAGAGAAAGAAGCTGTTATTAGAATCTGCTCAGCAGTTGTCACGGAAACGGCTTGGCGAATCGGACAGACCAGGCCTGTCACCGGAGGCTTAAAGAGTTGTCAAAGAGACTTGTCACACTCCACACACACCTACGCACAAAGACAGTTCATGCTCAGAGAAACAACTATACACAAATGTACAGGCACACTCCAATGTGCGTGCGCACACACACACACACATACACACCTGCATAGAGGTGGTGATCTCCTGCAGGGCTGAGTCTGCCTCCTGCTGTTTAGTCCTCAGCAGAGTGCTCTGCTCAGCGGCACGCCTCTTCAGCTCATCCACCAATGCCTTCGCTTCATTCAGCTTAGACACGCCCGCCTGGGGGGGGGAAAGCCAACCACATCAGATGTCACCGTTAGGTCTCATGATAGACTATATGTTCATTCAGCAGAGTGTTTCATCCTAAACAAGATAGTTAACACATACATCTGCTTATGCACTGCTTGCTGCAGGGAGTTTGTGTGTGAGCATTACTGTAAGTGAATGCTAAGTATGTGTATATGGTGTGTATATAGTGTGTGTGTATATAGTGTGTGTGTATATGGTGTGTATATAGTGTGTGTGTATATGGTGTGTATATAGTGTGTGTGTATATGGTGTGTATATAGTGTGTGTGTATATGGTGTGTATATAGAGTGTGTGTATATGGTGTGTGTTTAGTGTGTGTGTATATGGTGTGTATATAGTGTGTGTGTATATGGTGTGTATATAGTGGGTGTGTATATGGTGTGTATATAGTGTGTGTGTATATGGTGTGTATATAGTGTGTGTGTATATGGTGTGTATATAGTGTGTGTGTATATGGTGTGTATATAGAGTGTGTGTATATGGTGTGTGTTTAGTGTGTGTGTATATGGTGTGTGTATAGTGTGTGTGTATATGGTGTGTATATAGTGTGTGTGTATATGGTGTGTATATAGTGTGTGTGTATATGGTGTGTATATAGTGGGTGTGTATATGGTGTGTATATAGTGTGTGTGTATATGGTGTGTATATAGTGTGTGTGTGTATATGGTGTGTATATAGTGTGTGTGTATATGGTGTGTATATAGTGTGTGTGTATATGGTGTGTATATAGTGTGTGTGTATATGGTGTGTATATAGTGTGTGTGTATATGGTGTGTATATAGTGTGTGTGTATATGGTGTGTGTTTAGTGTGTGTGTATATGGTGTGTGTTTAGTGTGTGTGTATATGGTGTGTGTTTAGTGTGTGTGTATATGGTGTGTGTGTATATGGTGTGTATATGGTGTGTATATAGTGGGTGTGTATATGGTGTGTATATAGTGTGTGTGTATATGGTGTGTATATGGTGTGTGTTTAGTGTGTGTGTATATGGTGTGTGTTTAGTGTGTGTGTATATGGTGTGTATATAGTGGGTGTGTATATGGTGTGTATATAGTGTGTGTGTATATGGTGTGTATATAGTGTGTGTGTATATGGTGTGTATATAGTGTGTGTGTATATGGTGTGTGTTTAGTGTGTGTGTATATGGTGTGTATATAGTGTGTGTGTATATGGTGTGTATATAGTGTGTGTGTATATGGTGTGTGTTTAGTGTGTGTGTATATGGTGTGTATATAGTGTGTGTGTATATGGTGTGTATATAGTGGGTGTGTATATGGTGTGTATATAGTGTGTGTGTATATGGTGTGTGTTTAGTGTGTGTGTATATGGTGTGTATATAGTGTGTGTGTATATGGTGTGTGTTTAGTGTGTGTGTATATGGTGTGTATATAGTGTGTGTGTATATGGTGTGTATATAGTGTGTGTGTATATGGTGTGTGTTTAGTGTGTGTACACCACCATTCAAAAGTTTGGGTTCACTTAGAAATGTCCTTGTTTTCCATGAAAACATACATGAAATGAGTTGTAAAATGAATAGGAAATATAGTCAAGATGTTATAAATAAGTTAAAAATAATTAATTTTTAATTGATTTCGTTAAAGAATCCTCCATTTACAGCAATTACAGCCTTGCAGACCTTTGGAGTTCTAGTTGTCAATTTGTTGATGTAATCTGAAGAGATTTCACCCCATGCTTCCTGAAGTACCTCCCACAAGTTGGATTGTCTTGATGGGCACTTCTTACGTACCATACGGTCAAGCTGCTCCCACAACAGCTCAATAGGGTTGAGATCCGGTGACTGTGCTGGCCACTCCAATATAGACAGAATACCAGCTGACTGCTTCTTCCCTAAATAGTTTTAGCATAGTTTAGAGCTGTGCTTTGGGTCATTGTCCTGTTGTAGGAGGAAATTGGCTCCAATTAATCACTGCCCACAGGGTATGGCATAGCGTTGCAAAATGGAGTGATAGCCTTCCTTCTCAAGATCCCTTTTACCCTGAACAAATCTCCCACTTTACCACCAAAGAACCCCCAGACCATCACATTGCCTCCACCATGCTTGACAGATGGTGTCAGGCACTCCTCCAGCATCTTTTAATTTTTTCTGTGTCTCACAAATGTTCTTCTTTGTGAACCGAACACCTCAAACTTAGATTCGTCTGTCCATAACACTTTTTTCCAATCGTCCTCTGTCCAGTGTCTGTGTTCTTTTGCCCATCTTAATATTTAATTTTTATTGGCCAGTCTGAGATATGGCTTTTTCTTTGCAACTCTGCCTAGAAGGCCAAAAACCCAGAGTCTCCTCTTCACTGTTGACGTTGAGACTGGTGTTTTGCGGGTACTATTTAATGAAGCTGCCAGTTGAGGACTTGTGAGGCATCTGTTTCTCAAACTAGACACTCTAATGTACTTGTCCTCTTGCTCAGTTGTGTCCCGGGGCCTCCCACTCCTCTTTCCATTCTGGTTAGAGCCAGTTTGTCCTGTTCTGTGAAGGGAGTAGCATTGATCTTCAGTTTCTTGGCAATTTCTCGCATGGAATAGCCTTCATTTCTCAGAACAAGAATAGACTGACGAGTTTCAGAAGAAACTGTATTTAGTTTTCTACTGTATTGACTGCATGTTTGTTTTACTCGATGTGTAACTCTGTGTCGTTGTATGTGTCGAACTGCTTTGCTTTATCTTGGCCAGGTCGCAGTTGTAAATGAGAACTTGTTCTCAACTAGCCTACCTGGTTAAATAAAGGTGTTCTCAACTAGCCTACCTGGTTAAATAAAGGTGTTCTCAACTAGCCTACCTGGTTAAATAAAGGTGTTCTCAACTAGCCTACCTGGTTAAATAAAGGTGTTCTCAACTAGCCTACCTGGTTAAATAAAGGTGTTCTCAACTAGCCTACCTGGTTAAATAAAGGTGTTCTCAACTAGCCTACCTGGTTAAATAAAGGTGAAATAATTAGATTTTTTTTAAGTTATTTGTTTCTGGTCATTTTGAGCCTGTAATCGAACCCACAAATGCTGATGCTCCAGATACTCAGCTAGCCTAAAGAAGGCCAGTTTTAATGCTTCTTTAATCCAGTTTTCTGCTGTGCTAACATAATGATCAATTAGCCTTTTAAAATGATAAACCTGGATCAGCTAACACAATGTGCCATTGGAACACAGGAGTGATGGTTGCTGATAATGGTCCTCTGTACACCCATGTAGATATTCCATATTGTAGCCGTTTCCAGCTACAATAGTAATTTACAACATTAACAATGTCTACACTGTATTTCTGATCAATTTTATGTTATTTTAACGGACACATTTTCTTGCTTTTCTTTCAAAAAACAAGGACATTTCTAAGTGACCCCAAAATGTTGAATGATAGAGTATATAGTGTGTGTATATAGTGTTTGTTTCTAGTGTGTGTATATAGAGTGTGTAAATGTTGTGTGTATGTATATAGTGTTTGTAAATGTTGTGTGTGTATATAGTGTGTGTATATAGTGTTTGTAAATGTTGTGTGTGTATATGGTGTGTGTATATAGTGTTTGTTTATAGTGTGTGTATAAAGAGTGTGTGTATATAGTGTTTGTACATGTTGTGTGTGTATATAGTGTGTGTATATAGTGTTTGTAAATGTTGTGTGTATATGGTGTGTGTATATAGTGTGTGTATATAGTGTTTGTAAATGTTGTGTGTGTATATAGTGTTTGTTTATAGTGTGTGTATATAGAGTGTGTGTATATAGTGTTTGTAAATGTTGTGTGTGTATATGGTGTGTGTATATAGTGTGTGTATATAGTGTGTATATATAGTGTGTATATATAGTGTGTGTGTATATAGTGTTTGTAAATGTTGTGTGTATATGGTGTGTGTATATGGTGTGTGTATATAGTGTGTGTATATAGTGTTTGTAAATGTTGTGTGTGTATATAGTGTGTGTATATAGTGTGTGTATATAGTGTTTGTAAATGTTGTGTGTGTATATAGTGTGTGTATATAGTGTTTGTAAATGTTGTGTGTGTATATGGTGTGTGTGTATATAGTGTGTGTATATAGTGTTTGTAAATGTTGTGTGTGTATATAGTGTGTGTATATAGTGTTTATTACAAAACACAAGGAAGGGGTAACATTAAAGTATTAGAACATGAAGGACAAACAATACAGCATCAAGACACTCTCAAACATGTGTCAGTCTTTCTGCAACAGAGCCATCCTTATGTGTGAGGGTGCGTGTCATAGTTTCCTTTTTCACAATCTTGTAAAGCCCAAACCCTCCAAGTTCCCCAATAGCTGCCCCTCAACCATTCGAGACCCCTCCCACAGGCTCCTCAACCATTCGAGACCCCTCCCACAAACCCCTCAACCATTCGAGACCCCTCCCACAGACCCCTCAACCATTCGAGACCCCTCCCACAGACCCCTCAACCATTCGAGACCCCTCCCACAGACCCCTCCCCATTCGAGACCCCTCCCACACTTGTCTCCAATTCCACATACCAACCCAGCTTCCTTCAGCCCATCCCATCTATCTCTGCTGGCCACCCACTTCGTGTTTCTATGCAACACATATCTTTCACCTTTGCTATGATGTTTAACGTACAATTTCAATCTAATCGAATAGAATCTACAGATTGCGTGTTGAAGATAAATACTTTTACTAAGAGTATTGGTATATTAGTAATTGACTGACCCGGTCTCTCCAGATTTCCTAACAGTACTATTTCGAGGGTCAATTTTAGATCAGTGTTATGCATTTTCAGCCATTCCTGAACCTGAGACCAGAAACAGGCTACCTGAGGGCAACACCAAAACAAATGGTCTATTGATTCTGTATCCTCACAACAAAATCTGCAGAGCTTCGATGATTTTATGCCCCAAATATTCAACGTTTTGTTGGTGGCAAGAATTCTATATAATAATTTTAGCTGAAAAGCACGAAGTCTTGAATCTTGCGTTGTTTTATATATCAACTCATAATGTACCATGGAATCGGTACATCAAAAATCTCTTCCCAACTATTTTGCAATCTGTATGGCACAGGTGTCAACATCCTGGTCCTCAAATGAAACTGAAACTATACTTTCCAATTTATGCTATTTCTATTCCTACCAGTTTTGATCCTTTATATTGGGCAGACAGACCAGTTCCCTACCTCCCCCAGCTGCCACCCGCCTCCTCCAGTTTTGGGGCGATGCTGTAATCAATTGGTTGTACTCTTGGATTGAGCAGACCTTCCCGTACAATTCTGATAACTCCATGAAGGACATAACTCTACCATTACAATTTACAATATAATTTAAGAACCAAATTCCCTTTTCAAACATCTTTCCCATAAATACAGGTATTTTATCAACCAGCACATTTGAGTTCAGCCATAATATTTAATGTAATATTTAAAGTAATATCTTTTCAAGGAGATGAAATTGAAATTGTAGCCAGCTCTGCAATGCTTGTTTGAAAAAAAGTATCATTTTCAATTAATCGAAAATGAGACATGGCAATCTGGCAAAAAGGCAAAAAGGCCATTTTTAAATAATGGACGAGCTTTTCTTATTAATCTACTTGAAAACCATTTAGGGTTCAAATAAAACTTTTGAATGAGTGAAGCTTTTAGAGAGAGGTTTAAGTGCTTTTATATTTAATAATCTCAACCCACCCAATTCATATTCATTATATAGAAAGGCTCGTTTTATTTTGTCTGGTGTAGCGTCCCAGATAAAGCTATAAAGCTAAATATTATTTGCTCATATGATTTGAAAAAAACGAATCATTAGGAGTAGGCAGCGCCATAAGTAAGTGAGTAAACTGACATGAATAAGGAGTTGATCATGGCAATTTTTACAAGTTTTCTATTGAAATTCATTGTGGAGAGCTTATTTATATCTTTGTGATATGAATACAGAGTATCTACTCACCAGCAGCCCATTTTATAGGTAAACTGCAGAGTCATGTAAAAGTTGTATTTTTTAAGGATCCAATACGTAATATTGTACACTTATCATAATTAGGTTTTAGTCCAGAGAGTCCATAAAAGTTATCTAGATCTTCAACGAGACATTGCAGGGGTCTAGCTTGTGGACTCAACATAAAACCTGAGTCATCGGCATACATGGACACCTTTGTTTTTAAGCCTTGGATTTCTAATCCTCTAATGTTGTTATTGGATCTGATTTTAATAGCTAGCATGGCCATAATGAATAGATATGGTGACAGCGGACACCCTTGTTTAACCTCTCTAGGCTAGGGGGTGGTATTTTCACGTCCGGATGAAAAGCGTGCCCAATGTAAACTGCCTGCTACTCAGGCCCTGAAGCTTGGATATGCATTGTATTAGTATATTTGGATTTGGATAGAAAACACCCTCAAGTTTCTAAAACTGTTTGAATGATGTCTGAGTATAACAGAACTTATTTGGCAGGCAAAACCCCAAGGACAAACATCCAGGATTTTTTTTTTTTTTTTGAAGTCACTCTCTTTTCAATGGGATTTTAGGGATCTAAGGCACTTGCTTGCAGTTCCTATCGCGTCCACTGGATGTCAACAGTCTTTAAATATTGGTTGATGTTTTTCCATTGAGAAATGAAGAAGTAGGGCCGTTCAGAATGAGGGTTGAGTCTAGTGTGGTTTGTTAGGAGCGTGCAACCTGAAAGCTCCACTTGGTTTTTATCCGCTATTGAACTCAGTTTATCCCGTCTTAAATGTTATTGATTATTTACGTTAAAAAATACCTAAAGTAGTTTAGGAAAGTTGTTTGAAATGTTTGGACAAAGATTACAGGTAACTTATTAGATATTTTGTAGTCATGTTGCGCGAGTTGGAACCGGTGTTTTTCTGGATCAAACGCGCCAAATAAATTGACATTTAGGAGACATAACGACGGAATTAATCGAACAAAAGGACGATTTGTGATGTTTATGGGACATATTGGAGTGCCAACAGAAGAAGTTCGTCAAAGGTAAGGCACGAATTATATCGTTATTTCTGAGTTTTGTGTCGTGCCTGGCGGGATAAAATATGATTGTCTGTGTTTGTTTGATGGGGTGCTGTCATCAGATAATAGCATGATTTGCTTTCGCTGTAAAGCCTTTTTGAAATCTGACACGGTGGTTGGATTAACAAGAAGTAAGGCTTTAATTTGGTGTATTATACTTGTGATTGTATGTAAGTTAAATATTTAAAATAATTTAATTTGGCGCTCTGCCATTTCAAAGGATGTGGTCAAATCGACACCGTTAACGGGATTTGATCCCCAAGAGTTAACTCCTCTTGACAATTCAAAACTCTCTGAGAAGTAGCCGTTATTTACTATTTTACACCTGGGTTTGCTATACATTATTGTTACCCATTTTATAAGAGAATTACTGAAATTGAAAAAAAAAAACAGGCATTTATAAATAAAATCTTTACTTTATCAAATGCCTTTTCAAAATCGGCTATAAATACCATTCCTGGCTTCTTATATGTTTCGTGATGTTCTATTATTTCTAGTAGTCGTCGTATATTATCTCCAATGTATCGTCCATGTAAAAAATAAACTGTCTGATCAGGATGAACAATACCTGGTAAAACCCTTTAAATTCTGAGTGCTATGCATTTTGCATCACAACATTCAAGTGTAAGGGGACTCCAATTTTTTTTAGATAGACCGGGTCTTTATATTTGCCATCTGGGTCTTGTTTTAATAATAGAGAAATCAGACCTTCCTGCTGAGTACCTGACAGACTACCATTTCTATAGGAGTAGTTAAAACAATTTAACAATGGAGCTTTTAGTATATCAAAAAATATTTTTTTCTCCATATTCCACCCAGTTTGCTTAATTTTTGTAATAGATTACATTAGATCGTTCTTGAATCAGTTCCTCCAGTTCTTTTTGTTTTTCCTCTAACTTATTTTGTCTCTCTGTAGTATCGTTTTTATTGCTATCTACCTGTACTATTAGTTCATGGATTTCCCTTGTTAGTCTGGTTTCTTTAGCCAGAAACAGCTTTTTTATTATTGATGAATATTGTGTGTGTATATATGGTGTGTGTGTATATGTTGTGTGTTTATATGGTGTGTGTATATGGTGTGTGTAATGTTGTGTGTATATAGTGTGTGTGTATATGGTGTGTATATGTTGTGTGTAATGTTGTGTGTATATAGTGTGTGTGTGTATATGTTGTGTGTATATGGTGTGTAATGTTGTGTGTGTTACCTGTAGATGTTGCTGTCTGAGAGTGAGCTGGCTCTGTTTGCTGCTGTAAATGGAGGTGTAGACGTGGAGGAAGGTCATGTACTGGCTGGGTGTGGCTCCGTATTCTCTACAAGACTCATGGATCATCAGGAAGGAGCGACACAGATCACCCTGACCCGACGCTGGGAGGGACAAACGAGACAGAACATATCCACGAGTGACTAGCTAGATTAGAGCTAGTTCCCTATAGTCTGACTATGACTGACTAGGACTCTGGTGGCAGGGATGTTTTCTTATACCTGAGCCTTTTCTCTTGTGGCCTTTCTCTCCTCCACTCTTCTCACCCTCTCCCTCCACCTTAGCCAGCAGCATCTCGGGGATCTGACAGGACAGCATCAACATTAAGGTTATGAAGGAGGACAGAGCTAATGACAATATTATAACCCTGTATGATGCTATGTTCTCATCCCTCCCTCCATCCTCTCCTCCCACCTTCTTCATGCTGCTCTCAGACCATCCGTCCATCCACTGAACGGAACACCTGCGGTAGAGAGCCGGGTTGCTCTCACAGCTAATGGTGAAGTTAGAGTTGGTGCAGTCCATGATCAACACTATGTGTAGGTTCTGCTGGATTCCTGAGAGACAAAGAGAGAGAGAGACAAAGAGAGAGAGAGACAAAGAGAGACCAAGAGAGAGAAACAAAGAGAGACAAAGAGAGAGAGAGAAATTGAAAGGGAGAGACACAGAGAGGGAGAGAGAGAGACAAAGCGAGAGAGAGAGAGAGAGAGAGAGAGAGAGAGAGAGAGAGAGAGAGAGAGAGCGAGAACGAAAGAGAGAGCGAGAGAGAGAGCGAGAGAGACAAAGAGAGAGAGAGAGAGACAGAGAGAGAGAGAGACAAAGAGAGAGAGCGAGAGAGAGAGAGAGAAAGAGAGAACGAAAGAGAGAGAGAGAGACAAAGAGAGACAAGAGAGAGAGAGAAATTGAAAGGGAAAGACACAGAGAGGGAGAGACAAAGCGAGAGAGAGACAAAGAGAGAGAGAGAGACAAGAGAGAGACAAGAGAGAAAGAGAGAGAGAGAGAGAGAGAGAGAGAGAGAAATTGAAAGGGAGAGACAGAGAGGGAGAGAGAGAGAGAGACAAAGCGAGAGAGAGAGACAGAGAGAGAGCGAGAGAGAGCGAGAGAGAGAGAGCGAGAGAGAGAAAGAGAGAGACAAAGAGAGAGACAAAGAAAGAGAGAAAGAGAGAGAGAGACAAAGAGAGAGAGAGAGACAAAGAGAGAGAGAGAGACAAGAGAGACCAAGAGAGAGAGAGACAAAGAGAGACAAGAGAGAGAGACAAGAGAGAGAGAGAGAAATTGAAAGGGAGAGACACAGAGAGGGAGAGACAAAGCGAGAGAGAGACAAAGGGAGAGACACAGAGAGGGAGAGACAAAGCGAGAGAGAGACAAAGCGAGAGACAAAGAGAGAGAGAGAGAGACAAAGAGAGAGAGATAAAGAGAGAGCGAGAGAGAGACAAAGAGAGACCAAGAGAGAGAGACAAAGAGAGAGACAAAGAGAGAGACAAGAGAGAGACAAAGAGAGAGAGAGAGAGAGAGAGAGAGAAATTGAAAGGGAGAGAGAGAGGGAGAGAGAGAGACAAAGCGAGAGAGAGAGACAGAGAGAGCGAGAGAGCGCCAAAGAGAGAGCGAAAGAGAGAGAGAGAGAGAGAGAGAGAGAGAGAGAGAAATTGAAAGGGAGAGACACAGAGAGGGAGAGAGAGAGACAAAGCGAGAGAGAGAGAGACAAAGAGAGAGCGAGAGAGCGAGAGAGAGCGCCAAAGAGAGAGAGAGACAAAGAGAGAGATAGAGAGAGACAAAGAGAGAGAGAGCGAGAGAGAGAGACAAAAAGAGAGAGAGGAGAGACAAAGAGAAACAAAGAGAGAGAAACAAAGAGAGAGCGAGAGACAGACAAAGAGAGGAGAGACAGAGAGGGAGTGAGAAAGAGAGAGAGAGAGAAAGAGAGAGAAATTGAAAGGGAGAGAGAGAGAAAGAGAGACAAGAGAGAGAGAGAGAGACAAGAGAGAGAGAGACAGAGAGAGAGACAAAGAGAGAAGCAAAGAGAGAGAGAGAGAGAGCGAGAGAGAAATTGAAAGGGAGAGACAGAGAGAGAGACAAAGCGAGACAAAGAGAGAGAGAGAGAGACAAAGAGAGAGAGAGACAAAGAGAGAGAGAGAGAGAGAGAGACAAAGAGAGAGAGAGACAAAGAGAGAGAGACAAAGAGACAAAGAGAGAGAGAGAGACAAAGAGAGAGAGACAAAGAGACAAAGAGAGAGAGACAGATGAAGGGAGAGAAACAAAGAAAAATAAACAAAGAGAGTGTGTAATGGTTGGTGTACTGCTGTCCTTGTCCATTTACCCCCCAGCTGAAAGGCCAGTAGTTTAGTCAGAGGAACTCGGAAAGAAGAGACATCTATTGATCTGATTCTGCAGTGTCTACAGAACAAACACAGGATCACAATAAACGCAGGGGAGGAGAGGGATGAAGTGAGAGGACGGGAGAGGGGGAGAGGAGATGAGAGAACCGAGGATGTGGAGATGTGCCGATGTGACCTTCAGCAAGACACTTAACCCTAATTGCTCCTATAAATCGCTTTGGATAAGAGCGTCTGCTAAATGACTACAATGTAATGTCATGTAGATGAGTAGCTAGATAGATGAGTCTCTCACGGTAGGCAAAGTAGTTGAAGAGGGGTCCGGTGAATCCGTCCTGCGATGCAGGATCTTTGAGAGAGGAGAGGAGGGGCTCCAGCTCCTCTGGGGAGTACAGGCCTGGAACCTCACCTACAACACACATATAACAAACACTGATCTCAGTACAGTACAGGCCCAAGGCCAGTACCTCATATACAGCACATATAACACTGAACTCAGTACAGTACAGGCCCCAGGCCAGTACCTCATCTACAACACATATAACACTGAACTCAGTACAGTACAGGCCCCAGGCCAGTACCTCATCTACAACATATATAACACTGAACTCAGTACAGTACAGGCCCCAGGCCAGTACCTCATCTACAACACATATAACACTGAACTCAGTACAGTACAGGCCCCAGACCAGTACCTCATCTACAACACAAATCACTTTAAACTGAAAGAGTACAGACTCAGCACCTCACCTGGGATTTATGACACATGGTTTCATTTGATTTTATTCATCATCAGACATTGTGTATTCCATTTGTGTAGTTGTTTATATGCGACTGACCAGAGGACAGCAGGCTGTTGACCATCTCCAGGAAGGCTGGGTGGACAAACTGATAATCCTCCAGCAACAGCACCACCTGTTGGCCGTCCAGACCTGCCAGCTGCATCACCTACACAGACAAGAACACACACAGTCAGGTGTCAGGTGTGTGTGATTTGCAGCACGCTTTGCCTTGTCCAGCTTTGCCTTACACACACCAGTGTTTCCCTATGATTTACTTTCAGCAGCAGTGGTAACGTTAGGGGGGGGGGGGGGGGGGGGGGGGTGTCCGGGGGCATTCACCCCCGTGACACCATCTGAAATATTATTTCTGTAGCCCAACTGATGCAACAAAGCGACTTTAAATAAATAGTCTGAAGCATGAGGTTGCCCATCTGCATTTACCTCATGGAAAAACCCCAAAAAGACTGAATGCATCAAATTCTACAAATATACCTTGTAACTTGTCATTTTTTCTGGACTGAAATGGGGCATAGAGGGTGAGCGTGGTAGGAGTGTGACAGTGGGCGTGACCAATGGAGTGGTCTCCAACTGAACATTTTAGAGACCCTCCTCTTGGCCGCAGAGACAACATTTTGCTATTTTAAAGCACATTTCCTGCAATTCTACACATTTTGGCATTGGGCCGAGAGGAAATGTGCCATTTTAAAGCTAATTTCCAATAAATCTAGATATTTTGGAATGGGGAAGAGAGAGAATGTGATGTTTTAAAGCCAATTTCCAACAATTCTACATATTTTGCAGTGGCTTATGCCATGTTCTTATGCTATCGGAGTGACTAAAACATAATAACAAAATGAATGCCCCATGCCATGACATCTTTGGAATTTTTGATTCTCCCTGACTAATTTTGGTGATTGTTAGTTCTCAACGATCTTATAAAAACAGAAATAGGTCCATTATCTTTTCTACAAACGTTATATCTGGTTTTAGTAGTGAAAGTTAACACTGAAAAAGGTTTTCCATTTCAAAAAAGTTTAAAGAAATCGAATAAAATAAGTCTACCTCGGCTAAACGAATATAGGGGAAACACTGCACACTAAAACATTAGGTCACAGAGACAGACAGACAGACAGAGGTATGACATCTTACGTTCTTCAGGTCATTGTTGAAGTGTTTGAGTGAGTATCCGCGGGAGATCTTGGGTGTGTAGAGTGTGTATCCATGCATGTGTGAGACCAGGGATGTGGCGGTGCGTCGCCCCACCCCGCTGCGCCCGGCCAGGAGCAGAGAGCCCCCCGGTCGACTCAGGACGCGGTCCACACGAGACACAAAGTGACACACCTCCCAGAACAACAGCAGATCCAACTCCCTGTTGTCACGACCATACAGAACCGCTCCCTACAGAAGGCAGAGATACATTAGTACACACACTCTCTCCCTGTCCTACACAATACAAACACACACCGACACTGACCTTGTGTATGACCTGGCGTAGGTCGGCAAAGTCGAGGCGTCCCAAAGATTTACCGTGGGGGGGCAGGGACTGACCAGGGGCCATCACTCCCCCTCCCTCAGACGCACCCCACGTCACATAGAAACCATCTGCAGGGAGAAAATACACAGTTATACACACTGTTAAATACACACACAAACCCATTTCCCAGAGAACCCAACCACAGAGAACCCACAGTCATACAGTATATAGAGCCACTCTGTCGAGGGAGAGGAGCCCTGAGATGTGTGCGTTTTACCTGTCATGTTGTCGAGTGCGTCGGAGCCCCAGTCACCTCGTATGACAGAGGAGAGGATGTTGTCAAAGGAGTGGATGTCTTTAGAGGACACCAGTCTGTCTCTGAACAGCCTCTTGGCCTCATAGGCTACCACCTCCAACACTGAGTCTGTTATATTACAGTTCCCTACAGACAAAGACAGGGGTTAATACACACTGGACAAAACATTCAAAAACACCTTCCTAATATTGTGTTGCGCGCATACCACCCCCCCCCCGAACAGCCTCAATATGTTGGGGCATGGACTCTACAAGGTGTTCCACAGGGATGCTGGCCCATGTTGACTCCAATGCTTCCCACAGTTGTGTAAAGTTGGCTGGATGTTCTTTGGGTTTTGGACCATTCTTGATACACACGGGAAACTGTTGAGCGTGAAAAACCCAGCAGCGTTGCAGTTCTTGGCACAAACTGGTGCGCCTGGCACCTACTACCATACCCCGTTCAAAGGCACTTAAATCTTTTGTCTTGCCCATTCACCCTCTGAATGGCACACATACACAATCCTTCTTTAACCTGTCTCCTTCCCTTCATTTACACTGATTGAAGAGGTTTTAACAAGTAACATCAATAAGGGGTCATAGCTTTCACCTGGATTCACCTGGTCAGTCTGTGTCATTGAAAGAGCAGGTGTTCTTAATGTTTTTGTCCACTCGGTGGATACTACTACATTATACCATACCACAAAAAGACACGCAGCATCAAGACAGCTCAGTGTACACACACTAACACACCAGAGAAGAGAGTTGAAGTGATGAGAGAGGGCGTTGTGACATACCGTGTAGAAAAGGTAAGCAGCAGGAGAGAGGAGAGCAAAAAAACGATGAGTCATGGAAAAAAATAAGTTTGTCAGCAAACGCTTTTAATTAAAATTAATGATTGGACTCCCTATCACAGGGAGAACACATTGCAAGAGGGAGGGAGGGAGTGACAGAGGGAGAGATGAAGGAGGACAGAGAACGGAATGATGACAGAGAGAGAGAGACGGGCAACAGAGGGAGCAGAACAGGGGAGAGGAAGAAAGAGATGGTGAATGCAGGAGAAAGGGAGAGAACTACTGACTTTCAGAAGATATTCTGAAATATCCAACAGCAACTAGAATCAAAGGCCAGTACAGTATAAAGTTACCGTTACCAAATAATGAGACGTTTTCGACGAGAAGTCAGCAACAACAGAGAAAACCCATGCAATTAGCAGTATGAAGTATTGCAGTAAGAAATGAAACTTTTTGGGGACAACTTAAAATGGGTCCCAAAAAAAAGATGTGTGTAGTGCAAGGGTTCCCAAACTGTTTGGGCCCGCGTCCTCATCTTTATACCCCACCTTGTAAAACAAAGTTAGGTAATCAACGGCCAATGTTTATTTGGCCTATGACAGTCTATTACAAATCAGTCTGACAGTATTTTGGAGAGTAATTCAATCTGAATGCAGTATGGTTTAACGTGACTGAAATGCATCAGAAAGGTATTGGGAAGTTCAGAAGACCATCAAGTGATAATGATATTTTTTCCCCGGGTCTGATTTAGTTCCTGGTCTTGTCCACTCTGTTCTAACGGCTTGTGGGCATAGTAGAGGGAAACAGGAAGTCCATATGTGTTCCTGAGAGTCTTATCTTTCAGTGATGGGGTCATAATATTTTCTAGCTTAAACCATTTAAAAAAAAAAGAGCCACATGTGTTGGAAGAAAACAGAAACCATTATGTTTATTACAGACGTATCTAGCAGCTACTGGAGGTTACTGAAATAACCCCGGTTCTGTGAAGCAAGCAAAATTAACCAAGGGGAAACCCTGGTGTGGTGATTGTGATCTGACCACGTGGTTTAACAACGTGGTCTGACTATAGGTCCCAGTGGACAATGAGCCGTAGAAGCAGAGGCAGTAGTGTGAGGTGTGATCTGACCTCGTGCTTTGACCGTGCTGTTGTGGTTGACTCACCTGCGGACAGGTCGTATCGCAGCATGCTGAGCACCCACTGGGTGAGGACACACGGAGTGAACAGGTAGTGACTGTGGTCATCCACCGTGAACTTCGCCTTCACCTGAGACCAGAGAGATAGAAATACACACACACACACACACACACACACACACAATACAGCCAATTATTACACAGGTGTGTGTGTGGTTTAGATTTGCCTCCCTAAGAGTGAGGATTAGATATAAGGCAGTAAGTAAGTGCTGTGATAACAGCAGTCTAATCTAAAGCTGCTGCTTGGAAAGACTAGAGCAGCTTAACGCTGAAGCTTTACTCTGATAACACATGAACTCATCTGAGACAGCACACACACCTGTTCATAGACCTGTACCAGAGACCCTGCTAGCTGGTGTGTTTTCCCAGTGCTGGCCCAGGCTGCCTGGCTCCCAAGGCTCCTCTGGAGAACAGGCTGCAGGTACGCTGAGTAGATGGTCTGGAGCTGCTCCCTGTCTGGATAACTAGAGAAGAGAGCAAGTGTCAGTGTGTGCGTGCGTGCATGTGTGCATGTATGTGAGGAGAGTTGAGCAGTTGAGCAGCTCCTCACTCACAGGGGGGGGGGGGGGGGGCTGCCACTCCAAATTCGCTCAATTCATTTAACCAACACCCATATAGTTTTTGTGACTGCCTGGACCTACCCTTTGGTTTTGAAGTATTAAAATCAAACCATATGATTTGAATAAAAAGTATTATATAAACATGAAAAAGAGAATGTAAGTAGCGCTCATCATTTCAAATAGTCTACATGTCATATTAAACAGCATATAAACTCTCTAAATAGGTCTCTAAATAGGTCAGGAGCCAGACAGGGAGACTAAGAAAGAACAGAAATTAATTATTTAGGTTATATTATTTCAATTATTTCAAGGCTAGAGCCTACAAAGAAATACATTGTGAAGCATTAGCGAGTGTGACACACTAGCCTGGTAGGGACTTTAAGAGCTCAGTATTTAAACAACATTCGTTGTATTAAATCATTACAGTCTATAAATTGCGCATACAGGCTGTGACCTCCATTGAATTAAATACAAATTAATTATTAGGCTCAGTCTACAGTGCCTTCGAATAACTGCTTAGAAACACGAGGCCACAAGTCTACGGTGCCTGGAGAGCCGGCCAATAGCGGATAACATCCTCTCTCCTCTTACAGAGCTACTGGGGATGCGAGACAACCTTTTGACCCCTCTTACAGAGCTGCTGGGGATGCTGAACAACCTTTTGACCCCTCTTGCAGAGCTACTGGGGATGCTGAACAACCTTTTGACCCCTCTTACAGAGCTACTGGGGATGCGAGACAACCTTTTGGCCACTCTTATAGAGCTACTGGGGATGCTGAACAACCTTTTGACCCCTCTTACAGAGCTACCAGGGATGCTGAACAACCTTTTGACCCCTCTTACAGAGCTGCTGGGGATGCTGAACAACCTTTTGACCCCTCTTACAGAGCAACTGGGGATGCTAAACAACCTTTTGACCCCTCTTACAGAGCTACTGGGGATGCGAAACAACCTTTTGACCCCTCTTACAGAGCTACTGGGGATGCGAAACAACCTTTTGACCCCCCTTACAGAGCAACTGGGGATGCGAAACAACCTTTTGACTCCTCTTACAGAGCTGCTGGGGATGCTGAACAACCTTTTGACCCCTCTTACAGAGCTACTGGGGATGCGAAACAACCTTTTGACCCCTCTTACAGAGCTACTGGGGATGCTGAACAACCTTTTGACCCCTCTTACAGAGCTACTGGGGATGCGAAACAACCTTTTGACCCCTCTTACAGAGCTACTGGGGATGCGAAACAACCTTTTGACCCCTCTTACAGAGCAACTGGGGATGCGAAACAACCTTTTGACCCCTCTTACAGAGCTACTGGGGATGCGAAACAACCTTTTGACCCCTCTTACAGAGCAACTGGGGATGCGAAACAACCTTTTGACCCCTCTTACAGAGCTACTGGGGATGCGAAACAACCTTTTGACCCCTCTTACAGAGCAACTGGGGATGCTGAACAACCTTTTGACTCCTCTTACAGAGCAACTGGGGATGCTGAACAACCTTTTGACCCCTCTTACAGAGCTACTGGGGATGCGAAACAACCTTTTGACCCCTCTTACAGAGCTACTGGGGATGCTGAACAACCTTTTAACCCCTCTTACAGAGCTACTGGGGATGCTGAACAACCTTTTGACCCCTCTTACAGAGCTACTGGGGATGCGAAACAACCTTTTGACCCCTCTTACAGAGCAACTGGGGATGCTGAACAACCTTTTGACTCCTCTTACAGAGCTACTGGGGATGCGAAACAACCTTTTGACTCCTCTTACAGAGCTACTGGGGATGCGAAACAACCTTTTGACCCCTCTTACAGAGCAACTGGGGATGCTGAACAAATGGGTACACTCTGCTCCTCGCTCTGCTCCAGCTCACATACTGGTCTGTGTCTGTGTCCCTACTCACTCTATGGTGCAGATGCGCACAATGGAGGTGAAGCGAGAGGTGAGTGTGTGTCGTCCCACAGCGCCTCCTGTTGACATGGAGGCCACCACCTGGACGTTCTCCAGACCCACCCAATCCAGGTTCTCATCATAGAACCCATGGTACGTCAGCACCTAGAACACACAAGGGGGAGGGAGGAGAACTCTGTCACGTTATGACAGCTTGACTAATTTCTGTCTTACCCATCGATCAAGAAATAATGTATTTTCAGTGTTGTATTGCATTGAGTTGTGTTGTATTGCATTGAGTTGTGTTATGTTGTATTGCATTGAGTTGTGTTGTGTTGTATTGCACTGAGTTGTGTTGTGTTGTATTGCACTGAGTTGTGTTATGTTGTATTGCATTGAGTTGTGTTGTGTTGTGTTGTATTGCATTGAGTTGTGTTGTGTTGTATTGCACTGAGTTGTGTTATGTTGTATTGCATTGAGTTGTGTTGTGTTGTATTGCATTGAGTTGTGTTGTGTTGTATTGCATTGAGTTGTGTTGTATTGCACTGAGTTGTGTTATGTTGTATTGCATTGAGTTGTGTTGTGTTGTGTTGTATTGCATTGAGTTGTGTTGTGTTGTATTGCACTGAGTTGTGTTATGTTGTATTGCATTGAGTTGTGTTGTGTTGTATTGCATTGAGTTGTGTTGTGTTGTATTGCATTGAGTTGTGTTGTATTGCACTGAGTTGTGTTATGTTGTGTTGCATTGAGTTGTGTTGTGTTGTATTGCACTGAGTTGTGTTGTGTTGTGTTGTATTGCACTGAGTTGTGTTGTGTTGTATTGCACTGAGTTGTGTTGTGTTGTGTTGTATTGCACTGAGTTGTGTTGTATTGCATTGAGTTGTGTTGTGTTGTATTTGGGCTGCGTTACGTTGGGCTGTGTTACGTTGGGCTGCGGTACGTTGGGCTGCGGTACGTTGGGCTGCGTTACGTTGGGCTGCGTTACGTTGGGCTGCGGTACGTTGGGCTGCGTTACGTTGGGCTGCGTTACGTTGGGCTGCGTTACGTTGGGCTGCGTTACGTTGGGCTGCGTTACGTTGGGCTGCGTTACGTTGGGCTGCGTTACGTTGGGCTGCGTTACGTTGGGCTGCGTTACGTTGGGCTGCGTTGCGTTGGGCTGCGTTGCGTTGGGCTGCGTTGCGTTACGTTGGGCTGCGTTGCGTTACGTTGGGCTGCGTTGCGTTACGTTGGGCTGCGTTGCGTTACGTTGGGCTGCGTTGCGTTACGTTGGGCTGCGTTGCGTTACGTTGGGCTGCGTTGCGGTACGTTGGGCTGCGGTACGTTGGGCTGCGGTACGTTGGGCTGCGTTACGTTGGGCTGCGTTACGTTGGGTTGCGTTACGTTGCGTTACGTTGGGCTGCGTTGCGTTACGTTGGGCTGCGTTGCGTTACGTTGGGCTGCATTGCGTTACGTTGGGCTGCGGTACGTTGGGCTGCGGTACGTTGGGCTGCGGTACGTTGGGCTGCGGTACGTTGGGCTGCGTTACGTTGGGTTGCGTTACGTTGGGTTGCGTTACGTTGGGCTGGGTTGCGTTACGTTGGGCTGCGTTGCGTTACGTTGGGCTGCGTTGCGTTACGTTGGGCTGCGTTGCGTTACGTTGGGCTGCGGTACGTTACGTTGGGCTGCGTTGCGTTACGTTGGGCTGCATTGCGTTACGTTGGGCTGCGTTGCGTTACGTTGGGCTGGGTTGCGTTACGTTGGGCTGCGTTGCGTTACGTTGGGCTGCATTGCGTTACGTTGGGCTGCATTGCGTTACGTTGGGCTGCGGTACGTTGGGTTGCGTTACGTTGGGCTGCGTTACGTTACGTTGGGCTGCGTTGCGTTGCGTTGGGCTGCGTTGCGTTGCGTTGGGCTGCGTTGCGTTACGTTGGGCTGCGTTGCGTTACGTTGGGCTGCGTTGCGTTACGTTGGGCTGCGTTGCGTTACGTTGGGCTGCGTTGCGTTACGTTGGGCTGCGTTGCGTTACGTTGGGCTGCGTTGCGTTACGTTGGGCTGCGTTGCGTTACGTTGGGCTGCGTTGCGTTACGTTGGGCTGCGTTGCGTTACGTTGGGCTGCGTTGCGTTACGTTGGGCTGCGTTGCGTTACGTTGGGCTGCGGTACGTTGGGCTGCGGTGCGTTACGTTGGGCTGCGTTGCGTTACGTTGGGCTGCGTTGCGTTACGTTGGGCTGCGGTACGTTGGGCTGCGTTACGTTGCGTTACGTTGTACAGTATTTGTTTGAAAAATGCATCTGGACACAGCAACATCTTTTTTGTTTCTCCTGGCTGCCAATTCCTGATCTTTTGAGAACATTGAGTAATTTAAGGGGTGGCCTGAAACACCTGAGAGGAATGGCAGCTAGAGGACTACATCAGCTCTGAGGCAGAGGGCTCTTAGTGAGGACGACTGGCTAATATTCTGAACTTGTGGTGATCTTTCTGGAGCCCAGAGCTGCTGAGGCATCAGCCAAATGGCTGCTACACAGACGGGACGAGGAGAAGTCCAGAGGCTATAAGACTCAGGCTGGTTCCCTGACTTGACCTCTACAAGATCATCAGCAGACTCCAACATGTGCTATATTGTAGTGTATTGTATTGTAGTATATTGTAGTTTGTTGTGCTGCATTGTATTGTAGTGTATTGTATTGTAGTGTATTGTATTGTAGTGTATTGTATTGTAGTGTATTGTATTGTAGTGTATTGTATTGTATTGTAGTGTAGTGTATTGTATTGTAGTGTATTGTATTGTAGTGTATTGTATTGTATTGTATTGTATTGTATTGTATTGTATTGTATTGTAGTGTATTGTAGTGTATTGTATTGTAGTGTATTGTAGTTTGTTGTGCTGCATTGTATTGTAGTGTATTGTATTGTAGTGTATTGTATTGTAGTGTATTGTATTGTAGTGTATTGTTTTATGATAAATTGTAGTGTAGTGTTTTGTGCTTTATTGTACTGTATTGTATTCTAGTGTATTGTGATGTTGCAGTGTGTTGTAGTGTATTGTGCTCTATTGTAATTTATTGTAATGTATTGTATTGTATTGTCCTGTACTGTATTGTAATGTATTGTATTGTATTGTGCTGTACTGTACTGTAGTGCATTGTATTGTAGTGTATTGTGCTGTATTGTATTGGAGTGTATTTTACTGTATTGTGCTGTATTGTAGAATACTGAATTGCAGTGTATTGTAGTGTACTGTGCTGTATTGTAGTGTAGTGTGTACCTGCTGTAAGAAGGCTATGAGGTTGCTGGTGCCCCACTTGTCAGGCTTGGGCAGGTTGATGTCTTTGAGGTAGAGGACCAGGTTCTCACAGTGTTTGGGTCTGTAGGCGCGTCCCGTGTTGGAACTGAGCAGCAGGCAGGTCTGACTGAGCTTCTGGAGGACGTGACGAGACGAGGTCTGGGCGCTACAGTGGACCACCGCTACCTGGGTGGAACGCAGCCGAGAGAATGCATAGCGCAGCAGCATACTGGAGGAGAACACACAGACACACAAATGAACACACACACACACACACACAAATTAACACACACACACACACGCACATTAACACACACACACACGCACGCACATTAACACACACACACACATTTTATCACATACACAACTTAACACACACACACATTAACACAGACACAGTGTTGGCAGAACATAGGCTAAATGCCAAATAGAGAAGCCAGACCATAACATTGAAGGAGGACATGAGTCATTACAGAGGTTAGATATCAGAGGATGAAGAGGAGATGACAGAGGAAGAGATAGGAGGGAGGAGAGAGGAGAATTAACTCTGTATTGAAAAGTGTTGATGCCGCAGGGGTCTGTTTAACCGAATTTGTGAGAAAAACCTCAGGGCGAGGGGGGACATTTTGTGAGATAGGATAATTGGGATGTGTGTGTCTGTGTGTGTGCGCGCGTGTGCGTGCGTGCGTGCCTGAGCACAGCAGTGGAAATTAATTTGATGTTTTTTCATCAGACAGGGATGACAAGCGTTTCCATGACGCCCTGACATTTCAGCGAGATTAGGGTTGTGGGTGTCATGGAGGGGGGTGGCTCAAGTGGAGTGTAAAAGCCAATCAGAGATGCCCTCCCTCTACTGGGTGCCCCAGGGATGACAGTAATGACTGTAGATTCAACAAGTCTCAGCCTCCCCCCGCCTGCCCCTCAGTCCGCTGTGCTATTCTAAGAAAGGTCACGCCTTAAATAAAACATGCCTGGAAACATACGTGTGTGTGTGTGTGTGTGTGTGTCATACCGTTCTCCCTGAACAGTAAGAGGAGGTTGTGCATGATCTGGCTAGAGTGTATTATACATCCTGTGTGTGTGTGTTTGTGTGTATACGTTTACCCCTTGCCACAGCCCTCAGGCCCCACCAGTATGAAGGGTTGTCTGTGCTGGGAGGAGAGCCAGTGGGAGAAGCAGTGCAGTCCTCTCTGCATGTCGGGGGTCTGGATGACGGGGAGTGTGTGAGTGTGTGTGAGCTCTTCCAGGCTGAGGCCGTCAGGACGTTCCAGAGTGTACACACACAGCCGGCCAGACTCAGGGTCAAAGTAGGTGTCCAGGGGCTTCCTCGGGTCAGGAGGGCTCTCTCTAGCCCAGACCAGCACCTGCAGGGAATGCACACACACATACAGTGCTTTCGGAAAGTATAGACACACCTTGACTTTTTCCACATTTTGTGAGGTTACAGCCTTGTTCTAAAATGTGTTATTGTTTTCCCCATCAATCTACAAACAATACCCCAGAAATAAAACGCTAAATTGTATGCATTTTTTTAGTTAGTTAATTTATATAAAAATAAAAAACTTAAATATCACATAAGTATTCAGACCCTTTACTCAGTACTTTGTTGAAGCACCTTTGGAAGCGATTACAGCCTCGAGACTTCTTGGGTATGACGCTACAGGCTTGGCACATCGGTGTTTGGGGAGTTTCTCCCATCTTCTCTGCAGATCCTCTCAAGCTCTGTCAGGTTGGATGGGGAGCGTCGCTGCACAGCTATTTTCAGGTCTCTCCAGAGATGTTTGATTGGGTTCAAGTCACGTCTCTGGCTGGGCCACTCAAGGACATTCAGAGAATTATCCCGAAGCCACTCCTGCGTTATCTTGGCTACGTGCTTAGGTTTGTTGTCCTGTTGGAAGGTGAACCTATGCCCCAGTCCGAGGTCCTGAGCGCTCTGGAACTTTGCTCTGTTCATCTTTGCCTTGATCCTGACTAGTCTCAAAATCCCTGCCGCTGAAAAACTTCCCCACAGCATGATACTGCCACCACCATGCTTCACTGTAGGGATGGTGCCAGGTTTCCTCCAGATGTGAAGATTGGCGTTCAGGCCAAAGAGTTCAATCTTGGTTTCGTCAGACCAGATAATCTTGTTTCTCATGGTCTGAGAGTCCTTTAGGTGCCTTTTACTGAGGAGTGGCTTCCGTCTGGCCACGCTACCATAAAGGCCTGATTGTTGGAGTCCTGCAGAGATGGTTGTCTTTCTTGAAGATTATCCCATCTCTGTCATAGTGACCATCTGGTTCTTGGTCACCTCCCTGACCAAGGCCCTTCTCCCCCGATTTCTCAGTTTGGCCAGGTCTAGGAAGAGTCTTTGTGGTTACAAACTTCTTCCATTTAAGAATGATGGAGGCCACTGTGTTATTGGGGACCTTCAATGCTGCAGAAATGTTTTGGTACTCTTCCCCAGATCTGTGCCTCGACACAATCCTGTCTCAGAGCTCTACGGACACTTCCTTCAACCTTAATGCTTGGTTTTTGCTCTGACATGCGCTGTCAACTATGGGACCTTATATAGACAGGTGTGCCTTTCCAAATCATGTCCAATCAATTGAATTTACCACATGTGGATTCCAATCAAGTTGTAGAAACATCTCAAGGATGATCAATGAAAACAGGATGCACCTGAGCTCAGTTTCAAGACTCATAGCAAAAGGTCTGAATATTTATGTAAATTAGGTATTTATGTTTTTATACATTTGCTCAAATGTGGTATTGTGGAGTATTGTGTGTAGATTTTTGAGGATTTTTATTAATTTAATATATTTTAGAATAAGGCTGTAACGTAACAAAATGTGGAAAAAGTCAATGGGTTTGAATACTTTCCGTAAGATGTTTATTAGTTGATTAATGGATGGATGGATGGATGGATGGATGGATGGAGGGATGGAGGGATGGATGGAGGGATGGATGGATGGATGGAGGGATGGATAGTTAAATGGATGGATAGTTAAATGGATGGATAAATGGATGGATGTATAGTTAAATGGATGTATAGTTAAATGGATAGATAGTTAAATGGATAGATAGTTAAATGGATAGATAGTTAAATGGATAGATAGTTAAATGGATAGATAGTTAAATGGATAGATAGTTAAATGGATAGATAGTTAAATGGATAGATAGTTAAATGGATAGATAGTTAAATGGATAGATAGTTAAATGGATAGATAGTTAAATGGATAGATAGTTAAATGGATAGATAGTTAAATGGATAGATAGTTAAATGGATAGATAGTTAAATGGATAGATAGTTAAATGGATAGATAGTTAAATGGATGGATGGATAAATGGATGGATAGTTAAATGGATGGATAGTTAAATGGATGGATAGTTAAATGGATGGATAGTTAAATGGATGGATAGTTAAATGGATAGATAGTTAAATGGATGGATAGTTAAATGGATGGATAAATGGATGGATAGTTAAATGGATGGATAGTTAAATGGATGGATAGTTAAATGGATGGATAGTTAAATGGATAGATAGTTAAATGGATAGATAGTTAAATGGATGGATAGTTAAATGGATGGATAGTTAAATGGATGGATAGTTAAATGGATAGATAGTTAAATGGATGGATAAATGGATGGATGGATAGTTAAATGGATAGATAGTTAAATGGATGGATAGTTAAATGGATAGATAGTTAAATGGATGGATACATGGATGGATGGATAGTTAAATGGATAGATAGTTAAATGGATGGATAGTTAAATGGATAGATAAATGGATGGATAGTTAAATGTATGGATAGTTAAATGGATGGATAGTTAAATGGATAGATAGTTAAATGGATAGATAGTTAAATGGATGGATAGTTAAATGGATGGATAGTTAAATGGATGGATAGTTAAATGGATGGATAGTTAAATGGATAGATAGTTAAATGGATGGATAAATGGATGGATGGATAGTTAAATGGATGGATAGTTAAATGGATGGATAGTTAAATGGATAGATAAATGGATAGATAGTTAAATGTATGGATAGTTAAATGGATGGATAGTTAAATGGATAGATAGTTAAATGGATAGATAGTTAAATGGATGGATAGTTAAATGGATGGATAGTTAAATGGATGGATAGTTAAATGGATGGATAGTTAAATGGATGGATAGTTAAATGGATGGATAGTTAAATGGATGGATACATGGATGGATGGATAGTTAAATGGATAGATAGTTAAATGGAGGATAGTTAAATGGATAGATAGTTAAATGGATGGATGGATAGTTAAATGGATAGATAGTTAAATGGATGGATGGATAGTTAAATGGATAGATAGTTAAATGGATGGATAAATGGATGGATAGTTAAATGGATGGATAGTTAAATGGATGGATAGTTAAATGGATGGATAGTTAAATGGATGGATAAATGGATAGATATTTAAATGGATGGATAGTTAAATGGATGGATAAATGGGTGGATAGTTAAATGGATGGATAGTTAAATGGATGGATAGTTAAATGGATGATAGTTACAGTGCCTTGCGAAAGTATTCGGCCCCCTTGAACTTTGCGACCTTTTGCCACATTTCAGGCTTCAAACATAAAGATATAAAACTGTATTTTTTTGTGAAGAATCAACAACAAGTGGGACACAATCATGAAGTGGAACGACATTTATTGGATATTTCAAACTTTTTTAACAAATCAAAAACTGAAAAATTGGGCGTGCAAAATTATTCAGCCCCCTTAAGTTAATACTTTGTAGCGCCACCTTTTGCTGCGATTACAGCTGTAAGTCGCTTAGGGTATGTCTCTATCAGTTTTGCACATCGAGAGACTGACATTTTTTCCCATTCCTCCTTGCAAAACAGCTCGAGCTCAGTGAGGTTGGATGGAGAGCATTTGTGAACAGCAGTTTTCAGTTCTTTCCACAGATTCTCGATTGGATTCAGGTCTGGACTTTGACTTGGCCATTCTAACACCTGGATATGTTAATTTTTGAACCATTCCATTGTAGATTTTGCTTTATGTTTTGGATCATTGTCTTGTTGGAAGACAAATCTCCGTCCCAGTCTCAGGTCTTTTGCAGACTCCATCAGGTTTTCTTCCAGAATGGTCCTGTATTTGGCTCCATCCATCTTCCCATCAATTTGAACCATCTTCCCTGTCCCTGCTGAAGAAAAGCAGGCCCAAACCATGATGCTGCCACCACCATGTTTGACAGTGGGGATGGTGTGTTCAGGGTGATGAGCTGTGTTGCTTTTACGCCAAACATAACGTTTTGCATTGTTGCCAAAAAGTTCAATTTTGGTTTCATCTGACCAGAGCACCTTCTTCCACATGTTTGGTGTCTCCCAGGTGGCTTGTGGCAAACTTTAAACGACACTTTTTATGGATATCTTTAAGAAATGGCTTTCTTCTTGCCACTCTTCCATAAAGGCCAGATTTGTGCAATATACGACTGATTGTTGTCCTATGGACAGAATCTCCCACCTCAGCTGTAGATCTCTGCAGTTCATCCAGAGTGATCATGGGCCTCTTGGCTGCATCTCTGATCAGTTTTCTCCTTGTATGAGCTGAAAGTTTAGAGGGACGGCCAGGTCTTGGTAGATTTGCAGTGGTCTGATACTCCTTCCATTTCAATATTATCGCTTGCACAGTGCTCCTTGGGATGTTTAAAGCTTGGGAAATCTTTTTGTATCCAAATCCGGCTTTAAACTTCTTCACAACAATATCTCGGACCTGCCTGGTGTGTTCCTTGTTCTTCATGATGCTCTCTGCGCTTTTAACGGACCTCTGAGCCTATCACAGTGCAGGTGCATTTATACGGAGACTTGATTACACACAGGTGGATTGTATTTATCATCATTAGTCATTTAGGTCAACATTGGATCATTCAGAGATCCTCACTGAACTTCTGGAGAGAGTTTGCTGCACTGAAAGTAAAGGGGCTGAATAATTTTGCACGCCCAATTTTTCAGTTTTTGATTTGTTAAAAAAGTTTTAAATATCCAATAAATGTCGTTCCACTTCATGATTGTGTCCCACTTGTTGTTGATTCTTCACAAAAAAATACAGTTTTATATCTTTATGTTTGAAGCCTGAAATGTGGCAAAAGGTCGCAAAGTTCAAGGGGGCTGAATACTTTCGCAAGGCACTGTAAATGGATGGATAAATGGATGGATAGTTAAATGGATGGATAAATGGATGTATAGTTAAATGGATGGATAAATGGATGGATAGTTAAATGGATGGATAGTTAAATGGATGGATAGTTAAATGGATGTATAGTTAAATTGATGGATAGTTAAATGGATGGATAGTTAAATTGATGGATAGTTAAATGGATGGATAGTTAAATTGATAGGTATTGGATGAATAAATGGATGGATGGCTGGATAAATGGATGGATGAACAGATGGACGGCTGAATGGATAAATGGATTGACCGCCTCGTCTTACCTCCTTGGCGAAGTCCTGTCTTGATTTGAGGTTGAGGTTCCCGCCCAGCCCTCTGATGAGACTAACCACAAACTGACCACGCTCTGTCACTCCACTCAGGTGGGACAGACCGTTCAACACCGTCCCTACCAGACTGGTCTCCACCACCAAGTCGTTCTGACAGACAGAGACAGAAATAGAGACAGAGACAGAGAGACAGAATAGTTATGAACACAAGATATCTAATCCACAACAATATATTTGGGGTAAAACTCCAATTGTCTAGAGTATATTTAGGGTAAAACTCCAATTGTCTAGAGTATATTTGGGGTAAAACTCCAATTGTCTAGAGTATATTTAGGGTAAAACTCCAATTGTCTAGAGTATATTTGGGGTAAAACTCCAATTGGCTAGAATATATTTGGGGTAAAACTCCAATTGACTAAAGTATATTTAGGGTAAAACTCCAATTGGCTAGAGTATATTTAGGGTAAAACTCCAATTGGCTAGAGTATATTTAGGGTAAAACTCCAATTGGCTACATTAATTCAGTTGATGCTATTGATTATGACCAGAAGAGGGCAGTGTCAGTATGTATCACCTGTTTAAGCACCCAGTCAAGGCCTCTGTGGAAGTAGTCTCCCATCCAGTTCTCCAGGTTACTACGACACTCATCAGGCTGACCCTTCAGCCATGACTTGACCAACGCGCTCACATCTGTGTCCTCATCACTACAGAGAGAAGAGAGGGGTTGTAACATGACTAGAACATGAATAGAGGTTAACTGATCAAGGACCACACATACAAAATACACACATACACACCAACCTGAGAAAAATCATGCCCATGCGTGAGATTGTGGCTGGTGAGGCACAGCTGAGGTCGTGGGTCTCAAAGACAAAGTTGACATTGGGTCCAAACTGGATCCTCTCTCCACTGGGCATGGTCAGAAGACGGTTGTCATCCAACACCGAGTTCAACGACTCGATCCACTCTGGGTCTATGTCCCCGTCACAGATGATCCACGAGCTCACCTCTGGAACACACAAGGCTAACATCAGGGCACTCCCCTTCAACATTGCAAATAGACTGTAGCTTCCATCAATGTAATTTGTCTGAATAATTTTCAAGCCCCATACAGTTGAAGTTCAAAGTTTACATACACTTAGGTTGGAGTCATTAAAACTTGTTTTTCAACCACTCCACAAATGTCTTGTTAACAAACTAGTTTTGGCAAGTCGGTTAGGACATCTACTTTGTGCATGACGCAAGTCATTTTTCCAACAATTGTTTACAGACAGATTATTTAATTTATAATTCACTGTATCACAATTCCAGTGGGTCAGAAGTTTACATACAATAAGTTGACTGTGCGTTTAAACAAATTGGAAAATTTCAGAAAATTATGTCATGGCTATAGAAGCTTCTGATAGGCTAAATGGCATCATTTGAGTCAATTGGAGGTGTACCTGTGGATGTATGTCAAGGCCAACCTTCAAACTCAGTGCCTCTTTGCTTGACATCATGGGAAAATCAGCTAAAGCTTGCAAAAACTATAGTTTTGTGGAGTGGTTGAAAAACGAGTTTTAATGACTCCAACATAAGTATATGTAAACTTCCGACATCAACTGTGTACATACACACACACACAAGTTAAAACGTTTGGGGTCACTTAGAAATGTCCTTGTTTTTGAAAGAAAAGCACATGTTTTGTACATTAAAATAAGATCAAATTGATCAGAAATATATTGTAAATGACTATTGTAGCTGGAAACGGCTCATTTTCTTATGAAATATCTACATAGGTGTACATAGGCCCATTATCAGCAACCATCACTCCTGTGTTCCAATGGCACGTTGTGTTAGCTAATCCAAGTTGATCATTTTAAAAGGCTAATTGATCATTAAAAAAACCTTTTGCAATGATCTTAACACAGCTGAAAACTGTTGTCCTGATTAAAGAAGCAATAAAACAGGCCTTCTTTAGACTAGTTGAGTATCTGGAGCATCAGCATTTGTGGGTTTGATTACAGGATCAAAATGGCCAGAAACAAAGAACTGTCTTCTGAAACTCGTCAGTCTATTCTTGTTCTGAGAAATGAAGGCTATTCCAAGCGAGAAATTGCCAAGAAATTGAAGATTTCATACAACGCAGTGTACTACTCCCTTCACAGAACAGTGCAAACAGGCTCTAACCAGAATAGAAAGACTGGGAGGTGCACAATTTAGCAAGAGGACAAGTACATTAGAGTGTCTAGATTGAGAAACAGACTCCTCACAAGTCCTCAACTGGCAGCTTCATTAAATAGTACCAGCGAAACACCAGTTTCAACGTCAACAGTGAAGAGGCAACTCCGGGATGCTGGCATACTAGGCAGAGTTGCAAAGAAAAAGACATATCTCAGACTGGCCAATAAAAATAAAAAAGATTAAGATGGGCACAGACACTGGACAGAGGAAGATTGGAAAAAAGTGTTACGGACAGACAAATCTACATTTGAGGTGTTCTGATCACAAAGAAGAACATTCGTGAGACACAGATCTTTTTTTTAAGATGCTGGAGGAGTGCTTGACGCCATCTGTCAAGCATGGTGGAGGCAATGTGATGGTCTGGGGGTTCTTTGGTGGTGGTAAAGTGGGAGATTTGTTAAGGGTAAAAGGGATCTTGAAGAAGGAAGGCTATCACTATTTTGCAACGCTATGCCATACCCTATGGACAGTGATTAATTGGAGCCAATTTCCTCCTACAACAGGACAAAGACCCAAAGCACAGTTCTAAACTATGCAAAAACTATTTAGGGAAGAAGCAGTCAGCTGGTATTCTGTCTATAATGGAGTGGCCAGCACAGTCACTGGATCTCACCCCTATTGAGCTGTTGTGGGAGCAGCTTGACCGTATGGTACGTAAGAAGTGCCCATCAAGCCAATCCAACTTGTGGGAGGTGCTTCAGGAAGCATGGGGTGAAATCTCTTCAGATTACCTCAACAAATTGACAACTAGAATGCCAAGGCTGTAATTGCTGCAAATGGAGGATTATTTGACAAAAGAAAAGTTAAGGACACAATTACTATTTCAAATAAAAATCATTATTTATAACCTTGTCAACATCTTGACTATATTTCCTATTCATTTTGCAACACATTTCAAATAAAATAAAATTGGATTGCGCCGAATACAACACACATTACAGTGAAATGCTTACTTACCAGTCCCTAACCAACAAGGCAGTTTAAAAAAAATAATAATCAAGAAATGAATACGGACGGATGAGAATAAGAAATAAAAGTAACAAGTAATTAAAGAGCAGCAGTAAAATAACAATAGTGAGACTATATACAGAGGGGTACTGGTACCGAGTCAATGTGTGGGGGCACCGGTTCGTTGAGGTAATATGTACATGTGGGTAGAGTTATTAAAGTGACTATGCATAGATAATAAACAGAGGATAACAACAGAGAGTAGCAGCGGTGTAAAGGTGGGGGCAATGTAAATAGTCTGGGTCGCCATTTGATTAGGTGTTCAGGGGTCTTATGGCTTGGGGGTAGAAGCTGTTTTAGAAGTCTCTTGGACCTAGACTTGGCGCTCTGGTACCGCTTGCCGTGCGGTAACAGAGAGAGCAGTATATGACTAAGGTGGCTGGAGTCTTTGAGAATTTTTTGGGCCTTCCTCTGACACCGACTTGTATAGAGGTCCTGGATGGCAGGGAGCTTTGCCCCAGTGATGTATTGGGCCTTTCGCATTACCCTCTGTAGTGCCTTGCAGTTGGAAGCCGAGTAGTTGCCATTCCAGGCAGTGATGCAACCAGTCAGGAAAATGTCAGTGAAGACACTTGCCAGGTGGCCAGAGCAAGCTCGCAGTACACGTCCTGGTAATCGGTCTGGCCCTGCGGCCTTGTGAATGTTGACCTATTTAAAAGGTCTTACTCACATTGGCTGCGGAGAGCGCGATCACACAGTCTTCCGGTACAGTTGGTGTTCTCATACATGTTTCAGTGTTATTTGCCCCAAAGCGAGCATAGAAGTAGTTTAGCTCGTCTGGTAGGCTTGTGTAACTGGGCAGCTCTCGGCTGTGCTTCCCTTTCTAGTCTGTAATGGTTTGCAAGCCCTGCCACATCCAACGAGAGTCAGAGCCGGTGTAGTATGAATCGATCTTAGTCCTGTATTGACGCGTTGCCTGTTTGGTGGTTCGTCAGAGGGCATAGCGGGATTTCTTATAAGCTTCCGGGTTAGAGTCCCACTCCTTGAAAGTGGCAGCTCTAGCCTTTAGCTCAGTGCGGATGTTGCCTGTAATCCATGGCTTCTGGTTGGGGTATGTACGTGCAGTCACTGTGGGGACGAGGTCATCGATGCACTTATTGAGGAAGCCAATGACTGATGCGGCGTACTCCATTGGCCATGTGATGTGGTGTATTCCATACTCCAATGCCATTGGAAGAATCCCGGAACTATTCCAGTCTGTGCTGCAAAACAGTCCTGAAGCTTAGCATCTACTTCATCTGACCACTTTTTTATTGACCGAGTCACTGGAGCTTCCTGCTTTCATTTTTTATGGAAGCAGGAATCAGGAGGATAGCATTATGGTCAGCTTTGCCAAATGGAGGGCGAGGGAGAGCTTTGTATGCATCTGTGTGTGGAGTGAAGGTGGTCCAGAGTTTTTTTTTATTTGGTTGCACATTTAACATGCTGATAGAAATTTGGTAAAACGGATTTAAGTTTCCCTGGATTAATGTCCCCGGCTACTAGGCGCGCCGCCTCTGGGTGAGTGTTTCCTTGTTTGCTTATGGCGGAACACAGCTATTTCACTGCTGTCTTAGTGGCAGCCTCTGACTGTGGTGCTATGTCAGCTTTGCCAAATGGAGGGCGAGGGAGAGCTTTGAATGCGTCTCTGTGTGTGGAGTGAAGGTGGTCCAGAGTTTTTTTTAAATTTTTTACGAAAAATACAGATGAAAACTCTCTAGGTAGGTAGTGTGGTCTACAGTTTATCATGAGATACTCTACCTCAGGTGAGCAATAGCTTGAGACTTCCTTAGATATCTTGCACCAGCTGTTATTTACAAAAAATACACAGTGCACCGCCCCTTGTCTTACCAGACGCCGCTGTTCTATCCTGCCGGTACAGCGTATAACCAGCTAGCTGTATGCTGATGTTGTTGTCATTCAGCTACGACTCCGTGAAGCATTAGATATTAGTTTTGAATGTCCCTTTGGTAGTTTAATCTTGCGCGTAGGCCATCTATTTTATTCTCCAAAGATTGCACGTTTGCTAGCAGAATGGAAGGAAGTGGGGGTTTATTCGATCGCCTACAGTGGCTTTCGAAAGTATTCACCCCCTGTGGCATTTTTCCTATTTTGTTGCCTTATAACCTGGAATCAAAATACATTTTTTTGGGGGGGTTTGTATCTTTTTATTTACACATCTTCTGGCCACTCTTCCGTAAAGCCCAGCTCTGTGGAGAGTACGGCTTAAAGTGGTCCTATGGACAGATACTCCAATCTCCACTGTGGAGCTTTGCAGCTCCTTCAGGGTTATCTTTGGTCTCTTTGTTGCCTCTCTGATTAATGCCCTCCTTGCCTGTGAGATTTGGTGGGCGGCCCTCTCTTGGCAGGTTTTTGTGGTGCTATATTCCTTCCATTTTTTTTTTTTTTTTCCATTTTTTAATAATGGATTTAATGGTGCTCCGTGGGATGTTCAAAGTTTCTGATATTTTGTTTATAACCCAACCCTGATCTGTACTTCTCCACAACTTTGTCCCTGACCTGTTTGGAGAGCTCCTTGGTCTTCATGGTACTGCTTGATTGGTGGTGCCCCTTGCTTAGTGGTGTTGCAGACTCTGGGGCCTTTCAGAACAGGTGTATATATACTGAGATCATGTGACAGATCATGTGACACTTAGATTGCGCACAGGTGGACTAATTATGTGACTCTGAAGGTAATTGGTTGCACCAGATCTTATTTAGGGGCTTCATAGCAAAGAGGGTGAATACATACGCTCGCACCACTTTTCAGTTTTGAATTTTTTTGAATTTATTGAAAAAAGTTATTTTTAAAATTTTACTTTACCAATTTGGACTATTCTGTTTATGTCCAGTACATGAAATCCAAATTAAAATCAATTTAAATTACAGGTTGTAATGGAACAAAATAGGAAAAAAGCCAAGGGGATGACTACTGTTGCAAGGCACTGTAAGAATTCTCAGAAGGCAGCCCGCCCTTTGCCCCCTTTTTCTCCGCCTCCTCTTCACGCAAATCACGGGGATCTGGGCCTGTTCCCGAGAAAGCAGTATATTGTTCACGTTGGGCTCGTCAGACTCGTTAAAGGGAAAAAAGGATTCTGCCAGTCCGTGGTGAGTAATCGCAGTTATTTTTGGTCATAGAAGCAACATTATGTACAAAAAAAGTTTTAAAAATAAGTTACAAAAAGCGCAAATAAACAAATAAAAAAAAACACAATCGGTTGGGGACAAGTAAAACGTCTGCCTTCTTCTTCGGCGCCATTATTACTTCATGAATATGTTCATGGAAAATGTGTGTGTATATATATATATATATATATATATATATATATATATATATATATATATATATATATATATATATATATATATATATATATATATATATATATATATATATATATATATATATATATACATACACACAATTTTCTAAGAGTATTATTATATTACTGATGGATTAACTGTGACTTTTCAGATCACCCAGCAGTGCTATTTGCAGAATTAGCTCCAGGTAAATGGTGCAATTCTTCAGCCATTCCTGGACCTGTGACCAAAAACAAGCTACATATGGACACTACCAAAACAAATGATCTAATGAGTATCTCTTCGCAGCAGAATCTGCAGAGCTGGGATAGTTGTGTCTCCCATGTGCAGTACATAACATTCTACTGTTTTGTATAATATATATATTTTTTAAACTGTACATTTTGAATCCGGCTTCATTTTGTGCATCAGCTCATAAACCATGTGCCATGGAATCGGTACATTGAAAATCTCTTGCCAACTATTTTGCAGTCTGTATGGCATAGCGGTACATTTTTTGGTCCTTAAATTAAACTGGTATACTTTTTTATTCATCACAATTTTTCTTTAAAACCTGTTACGGATAAGTGAGACGTCTGCGTCCCACCTAACCAACAGGAAATGGAAATGTGCAACGCCAAATGCTAATAGTACTCGCTAAAACTCAAACTTTCATTAAAACACACATGCAAGGTACTGAATTAAAGCTACACTCGTTGTGAATCTAGCCAACAAGTCAGATTTTTAAAATGCTTTTCGGCGAAAGCATGAGAAGCTATTATCTGATAGCATGCAACACCCCAAAATACCTGAAGGGGACGTAAACAAAATAATTAGCATAGCCGGCGCTACACAAAACGCAGAAATAAAATATAAAACATTCATTACCTTTGACAAGCTTCTTTGTTGGCACTCCTATATGTCCCATAAACATCACAATTGGGTCTTTTTCCGTCCATGTATAACCAAAATGTCCATTTATGAAGCCCGTCTGATCCAGGAAAAAACTGTTTTACATAACGCAACGTCATTTTTTAAAATTAACAAAGTTGCCTATAAACTTTGACAAAACACTTCAAACTACTTTTGTAATCCAACTTTAGGTATTAGTAAATGTTAATAATCGATCAAATTGATCGCGGGGCGATGTGTATTCAATAGCTCCACGTCTTGAAATGATGGTCGATAATTCTCTCTTCCAAAACATCCTGTCGTGTACCGGATGAAATCAAGTGTCTCTTCTTCGTTTGACCAAGGAATAACTTCAAGGAAATTGCCAAGACTGGCGACATCGTGTGGAAGCTGTAGGACTTGTAAACTGGGAGGTATATATTTTCGCAGGCCATAGACAAAACATCCAACTGGCGGATTGATCTTTTTTTGGGGGGTGAACAGTTTTCCTTGGGGTTTCGCATGTTAAACACGTCCTGTTATAGTCACAGACATCATTTAACCAGTTTTAGAAACTTCAGAGTGTTTTCTATCCACACATACTAATCATATTTAATTATTATTATCTGCCACAACTACAAGGTCCGATAGAAATTCAGGGAAATCAGTGAGGCACGCTATATATGGCCCAGGAGGCCTGTAAACAGTAGCTATAAAAAGTGATTGAGTAGGCTGCATAGATTTCATGACTAGAAGCTCAAAAGACAAAAACGCTGTTGTTTTTTTTTGTAAATTGAAATTTGCCATCGTAACGTTAGCAACAACTCTGCCTTTGCGGGATGCACGGGGGATATGGTCACTAGTGTAACCAGGAGGAGAAGCCTAATTTAACACAGAAAATTCATCAGGCTTAAGCCTTGTTTCAGTCAGGCCAATCACATCATGCTCTTCAACCGATCGCTACCTGCACCTACCCGCCTGTCCAACATCACTACTCTGGACTTAGAATACGTGGACAACTACAAATACTTAGGTGTCTGGTTAGACTGTAAACTCTCCTTCCAGACCCATATCAAACATCTCCAATCCAAAGTTAAATCTAGAATTGGCTTCCTATTTCGCAACAAAGCATCCTTCACTCATGCTGCCAAACATACCCTTGTAAAACTGACCATCCTACCAATCCTTGACTTTGGCGATGTCATTTACAAAATAGCCTCCAATACCCTACTCAACAAATTGGATGCAGTCTATCACAGTGCAATCCGTTTTGTCACCAAAGCCCCATATACTACCCACCATTGCGACCTGTACGCTCTCGTTGGCTGGCCCTCGCTTCATACTCGTCGCCAAACCCACTGGCTCCATGTCATCTACAAGACCCTGCTAGGTAAAGTCCCCCCTTATCTCAGCTCGCTGGTCACCATTGCATCTCCCACCTGTAGCACACGCTCCAGCAGGTATATCTCACTAGTCACCCCCAAAACCAATTCTTTCTTTGGCCGCCTCTCCTTCCAGTTCTCTGCTGCCAATGACTGGAACGAACTACAAAAATCTCTGAAACTGGAAACACTTATCTCCCTCACTAGCTTTAAGCACCAACTGTCAGAGCAGCTCACAGATTACTGCACCTGTACATAGCCCACCTATAATTTAGCCCAAACAACTACCTCTTACCCTACTGTATTTTATTTATTTATTTATTTATTTTGCTCCTTTGCACCCCATTATTTTTATTTCTACTTTGCACATTCTCCCATTGCAAATCTACCATTCCAGTGTTTTACTTGCTATATTGTATTTACTTTGCCACCATGGCCGTTTTGCCTTTACCTCCCTTATCTCACCTCATTTGCTCACATCGTATATAGACTTGTTTATACTGTATTATTGACTGTATGTTTGTTTTACTCCATGTGTAACTCTGTGTTGTTGTATGTGTCGAACTGCTTTGCTTTATCTTGGCCAGGTCGCAATTGTAAATGAGAACTTCTTCTCAACTAGCCTACCTGGTTAAATAAAGGTGTTCTCAACTTGCCTACCTGGTTAAATAAAGGTGTTCTCAACTGGCCTACCTGGTTAAATAAAGGTGTTCTCAACTAGCCTACCTGGTTAAATAAAGGTGTTCTCAACTGGCCTACCTGGTTAAATAAAGGTGTTCTCAACTGGCCTACCTGGTTAAATAAAGGTGTTCTCAACTGGCCTACCTGGTTAAATAAAGGTGTTCTCAACTGGCCTACCTGGTTAAATAAAGGTGTTCTCAACTGGCCTACCTGGTTAAATAAAGGTGTTCTCAACTGGCCTACCTGGTTAAATAAAGGTGTTCTCAACTGGCCTACCTGGTTAAATAAAGATGTTCTCAACTGGCCTACCTGGTTAAATAAAGGTGTTCTCAACTGGCCTACCTGGTTAAATAAAGGTGTTCTCAACTGGCCTACCTGGTTAAATAAAGATGTTCTCAACTGGCCTACCTGGTTAAATAAAGGTGTTCTCAACTAGCCTACCTGGTTAAATAAAGGTGTTCTCAACTAGCCTACCTGGTTAAATAAAGGTGTTCTCAACTAGCCTACCTGGTTAAATAAAGGTGTTCTCAACTGGCCTACCTGGTTAAATAAAGGTGAAAAAAAAGATATATATATGCATATACTATATTCCTGGCATGAGTAGCAGGACTTTGAAATTTTGCGCGATTTTTAACAAAATGTTGAAAGTATAGTCCCGAGCTCTAAGAGGTTTTAACCAATCTTGGTCTTTAATGCAGGTCTGACAGACAAGCTCCTTACTTTCTCGCCCTTCCACTTAATGCTGCAATTACTTGGTTGTAATCTTGGATAGAGCAGACATTTCCGTATATTTTTGTTAGCTGCATGTGTGACAACTCAACCAATACTATTTATGATATAATTTAGAAAGATTATATTGTCCCCCCCATCCCAAAATAATGTTTTTTCATCCATTTGAGTTTAACCAGAATATATGTGCCTTATTTTCTGGTGGATTAAACTGATATTACAACAAACTTTTAACTTTCTTGTTTATCTTTCACTATCTTCTAATAAAGCTATGGTTGTGTTGTGTTGTGTTTGTTTCCTGGTCGTGGTTCTTACCCTGTGGTTCTCTCACCACCTGCCTGGCGCTGTGTGTGAGCACCCCGTCAGTCCACTCCCTAGTGTCCATGTCTATGTGACCCAGCAGCTGCTGGCGGGGCATGGCTTTAGGGTTCACTGTATACTGCTTCACCTAAACACAACATGACAGCATTCAGGACAGGCAGGGACAAAGTCAGTGGTCAGTGGCTGAATCTTAATGACATAATTTTTTTGTATTTTACCAACTTTTTCTCCACAATTTAGATCTTGACTCATCACTGCAACTCCCCAACAGGCTCGGGAGGCGAAGTTCCAGTCATGCGTCCTCCGAAACATGATCAACCAAACCACACTTCTTAACACCCGCCCGCTTAACCCGGAAGCCAGCCGCACCAATGTTCAACTGACGAGCGGGGTCAGCCTGCAGGCACCCGGCCTGCCACAAGGAGTCGCTAGAGCGCGATGAGCCATGTAAAGCCCCCTCTCCCCCGGCTAAAGCCCCCCCCCCACCCCCACCCCAACCCAGACGACGCTGGGCCAACTGTGCGCTGCCCTATGCGTCCAACCCTCCCATCCAACCCTCCATCCATCCATACATCCCTCCATCAATCTAACCCGATCACGGCCAGTTGTGATAGAGTGCCTTAGACCGCTGAGCCATTCTTGAGGCCACTCAAATTACATTCTATTAGTAGTTGGAATGTTACATGAATAAAACACGAATATGATTATGATTAATGATAACTAGGGTGCAGAGCCGTGGGAGTGTAACAATAAAAGGATAGTGATTATCATGATTAATCAGGTGTGTACTCACCACCCTGCCTGTCCTGCCCAGGGCGGCACGCAGCATCCTCCACAGAGTAGATTTACCTGCCCCGCTGGGACCTACGATCACCACTCCCATACGCTGTCTCAACTGCTCACACAGCTCCAGAGCCTTCTTCATCTACAGAGAAAAACGACTTTATCCATCCCTCCAACCCTACATCCCTCCAACCCTACATCCCTCCAACCCTACATCCCTCCAACCCTATATCCAGCCAACCCTACATCCAGCCAACCCTACATCCAGCCAACCCTACATCCAGCCAACCCTACATCCAGCCAACCCTCCATCCATCTAACCCTCCATCCATCTAACCCTCCATCCATCTAACCCTCCATCCATCTAACCCTCCATCCCTCCATCCATCTAACCCTCTATCCCTCCATCCATAAAACCCTACATCCCTCCATCCTTCCAACCCTCCATCCTTCCAACCCTCCATCCATCCAACCCTCCATCCATCTAACCCTCCATCCATCTAACCCTCCATCCATCTAACCCTCCATCCATCTAACCATCAATCCCTCCATCCATCCCTACATCCCTCCATCAATCTAACCCTCAATCCCTCCATCCATCCAACCCTCCATCCATCCATCCAACCCTCCATCCATCCAACCCTACATCCCTCCATCAATCTAACCCTCAATCCCTCCATCCATCCATCCCTACATCCCTCCATCAACCTAACCCTCAATCCCTCCATCCATCCATCCCTCCATCAATCTAACCATCAATCCCTCCATCCATCCCTACATCCCTCCATCAATCTAACCCTCAATCCCTCCATCCATCCCTACATCAATCTAACCCTCAATCCCTCCATCCATCCCTACATCCCTCCATCAATCTAACCCTCAATCCCTCCATCCATCCAACCCTACATCCCTCCATCAATCTAACCCTCAATCCATCCAACCCTCCCTCCCTCCTTTCTTCTATCCTCTTGACTAAACAGCTCATATAACTCCAGACCAGAGCTTTCATTATTTATGGGGAGTGCCCCACAAACACACGGCCACAGTCACCCACCTGGCTGGGTATGAGTTCGAGGTGTGCCTCCTCGTAGACGGCCTGCAGTGCGTGGCTGAGGGTCTGATCCTCCACGTCAGTAAAACCCACCCCAGGGAACACATCTTGGACCAAGGCATCAAACCTGCTGCTGTCTGCAAATGTCAGCTTGGACATGGTGTTCAACCTTAGTGCCTGCACCACCAGAACACTCTCCTTGACTGGGGAACACAGAGATAACGAAGGGGGGGGGGGGGGGGGGGGTACACCGAGATAGAGAGGGAGGGGGACAGAGATAGACTTTAATGAAGACAACTTCTCCATCCTGGAAGGGGAAATCAATCATTTCCAGACTCAGGGACATGTACTAATATGTGGTGACCTAAAAGTCTGACACCCTCAGCACACAGGGGAACAAACACCTACCTGGAGGTGACAGCATTCCCTGCCCCATTCGCCCCCCTAGACACAACTATGACAACATAACCAACAAAAACGGGTCACAACTCCTGCAGCTCTGTCGTACGCTGGGTATGTACATAGTCAATGGTATGCTTCGAGGGGACTCCTATGGTAGGTACACCTATAGCTCATCTCTTGGCAGTAGTACTGTAGACTACTTTATCACTGACCTCAGCCCAGAGTCTCTCAGAGTGTTCACAGTCAGCCCACTGACACCCCTATCAGACCACAGCAAAATCACAGTCTACTTGAACAGAGTAATACTCAATCATGAGGCATCAAAGCCAAAGGAACTGAGTGACATTAAGAAATGTTGTAGATTGAAGGAATGCAGTGTGGAATCTACCAGAAAACAATTAGGCAACAACAAATTCAATCCCTTCAATACAATTTCCTGGGTAAAACGTTCCACTGTAATAGTGAAGGTGTAGACTTGGAAGTAGAAAACCTAAACAGTATATTTGACCTCTCAGCTTCCCTATCAAATCAAAAAATCTCAAATAGAAAACCGAAGAAAATGAACAACAATGACAAATGGTTTCATGAAGAATGCAAAAATCTAAGAAAGAAATTGAGAAACCTGTCCAACCAAAAACATAGAGACCCAGAAAACCTGAGACTACACCTTCACTATGGTGAATCCCTAAAACAATACAGAAATACACTACGGAAAAAGATACCCGCTAATTATCAAAATCCAGAAAAGAGCCGTTAAATTCCCCAACCACCTAAAAGGAAGTGATTCCCAAACCTTCCATAACAAAGTCATCACCTACAGAGAGATGAACCTGGAGAAGAGTCCCCTAAGCAAGCTGGTCCTGGGGCTCTGTTCACAAACACACACCATAGAGCCCCAGGACAGCAACACAAATCAGACCCAACCAAATCATGAGAAAATAAAAAAAGATAATTCTTTCCAATATGTCAAGTAATTAACAAAAAAACAGAGAAAACTAGAATGCTATTTGGCCCTAAACAGAGAGTACACAGTGGCAGAATACCTGACCACTGTGACTAACCCAAAATTAAGGAAAGCTTTAACTATGGACAGACTTAGTGAGCATAACCTTGCTATTGAGAAAGGCCGCCGTAGGCAGACATGGCTCTCAAGAGAAGACAGGCTATGTGCTCACTGCCCACAAAATGAGGTGGAAACTGAGCTGCACTTCCTAACCTCCTGCCAAATGTATGACCATATTAGTAACATATTTCCCCCAGATTACACAGATCCACAAAGCACTCGAAAACAAATCCAATTTTGATAAACTCCCATATCTACTGGGTGAAATACCAGTGTGACATCACAGCAGCAAGATTTGTGACCTGTTGCCACAAGAAAAGGGCAACCAGTGAAGAACACACACCCTTGTAAATACAACCCATATTTATGCTAATTTATTTCCCCTTTTGTACTTTAACTATTTGCAAATCTTTACAACACTGTATATATACATAATATGACATTTGTAATGTCTTTATTATTTTGGAACTTCTGTGAGTGTAATGTTTACTGTTCACTTTTGTATATTATCTACCTCACTTGCTTTGGTAATGTTAACACATGTTTCCCATGCCAATAAATCCCCTTGAATTGATAGAGGGGGAACACCGAGATAGAGGGGGAGGGGGAACACAGAGAGAGGGGGTGAAGGGAAAACACAGAGATAGAGGGGTTGGAGGGGGAACACAGAGATAGAGGGGTTGGAGGGGGAACACAGAGATAGAGGGGTTGGAGGGGGAACACAGAGATAGAGGGGTTGGAGGGGGAACACAGAGATAGAAGGGTTGGAGGGGGAACACAGAGATAGAGGGGTTGGAGGGGGAACACAGAGATAGAGGGGTTGGAGGGGGAACACAGAGATAGAAGGGTTGGAGGGGGAACACAGAGATAGAGGGGTTGGAGGGGGAATACAGAGATAGAGGGGTTGGAGGGGGAACACAGATATAGAGGGGTTGGAGGGGGAACACAGAGATAGAGGGGTTGGAGGGGGAACACAGAGATAGAGGGGTTGGAGGGGGAACACAGAGATAGAGGGGTTGGAGAGGGAACACAGAGATAGAGGGAGGGGCAGAGAGGGGATATAGGGAAGAGAGTTCATTTGTATAAAAATTAACTTGTTTCTTTGTTATTCTGCTACTAGCTACATCAGCAACTTTATACATGTGCTAATTACGACCCGTGTCATGATTTAGAGTTCATCAATACTGTTGTTCTCCTCTCTAGAGCTGCTGGCACGAGAGACACAGAAGCAGGGCTGCTTTCACTGGAACATTTGGCCTGACAATAGAGGGAAGGGAGCAAACAGAGAAAGCCCCAGGGACAAATGTACTGTCTGACAAATAGAGTAAACGAGAGAGAGCGAGAGCGAGAGACAGATAGAGAGCGAGAGAGAGAAAGAGAGAGAGAGAGAGAGAGAGAGAGAGATTCAAAGAGAAAGGCAGAGAGGGAGACAGAGCGATCAACCAGGGATCAGAGAGATATGGACAGCCAGGCATCAGGGGGAGGCAGGGAAAGGTCAAAGAGAGGGGGAAAGAGAGAGGAAGAGGCAAAGAGGGAAGAGGGGAGAGAGGGATGGGGATGAAAACAACTCAGCTAAGACCAGTGTTTGAGAAAAAGGACAGAGAGAGGAGAGAGAGCCCAAAAGCTGAGATAGGGGGTATTCGGATATAAATAAAATAAAATATTAGAGAGTTTTTTGGGGGGTGGGGAGTAAGTGTCAGTTTAGGAGCCTTACTCTTGTTCTTGGCCTCACTCCTCTGATGCAGCAGTCTGCCACAGCCTCTCAGCACCGTCTTCAGAGCCCTCAGACCCCAGTCATAGTGTTGCTGGGGGGTCAACAGCTCTCTACACAGTACATACATAAATACATACTGTAGATACATACACACCCAGTCACAAAACATAGCCCTACAAACAGATACAGAGACCTATTAACAGGATAGTGACAGATTTTAGCCACCAAGCCCCTTTTCTAGTCAGATCAACTCATGGATACCGTCTGTATGTTTGCATGCGGTTGGAAGAAAGTTGACGGCACACACAGACATAAACATGTTATCCAGGAGTTTAGGAGTCTCTGGGGAAGTGGAAAAGGGGATGATTAGTTGCCAAAAAGTTGCACTATCACTTTGGAATAGACACAAAGACACACCTGGCGAGGTTGAAGATGGCGACCAGCTTGCGTCCCAGTATCTCTCCGTCTTTGAAGCCCTCTGAGTAGAGGATGACCTCAGCAATGAGCTCGTTGTCTGGTCGGGACATAGCCACGGGCCTGAACAGCTGCTTCAGGTTGTCAGGCAGCTTCTGTCTCCCTCCATAACCCTTCCCAGCTGGATTCAATGTTATAAACACCCCTGAGTTAGGGTCCAACTCCACCTGACAGACACAGAGACAGAGACAGAGACATAGAGACAGAGAGACAGAGACAGAGAGAAAAGGCAGCAATAGTTTTAAAAACCAGTGTGCAAAATACCATACAAGTTTCTGCGTGCAAGAATGACAAAGTGACTGTGTGACTAAGTGTGTGGTCACCTCCTTGCCCAGCAGCTCACAGCTGGTCCTGTGGTTCTTCAGTGAGTTCTGGATGGCCTGTATCTGCATGGACACTGCAGACAGCACAGCCTCCTCCAGGCGGTTGAACTCATCAAAGCAGCCCCACGCTCCACACTTCACCAGCCCCACAAAGATACGCCCCATGGACTTCACATCTATACCCTGTAACACACCATTCATTCATTTACTTTATTTATCCATCCATCCTGTATTTATCTATCTATACTTTATTCATTTATTTATCCATCCATCCTGTATTTATCTATCTATACTTTATTCATTTATTTATTCATCCTTTATTTATTTATCCATCCTGTCTTGAAATTAGCTAATTTATTTTCCCAAAAATAAAATTCACTGTTACATTTCTGAGTTTTACTAACGTGTCTGTTTGTGCATGCGTGTGTGTGTGTGTGTGTGTGTGTGTGTGTGTGTGTGTGTGTGTGTGTGCATTCGTCACGTGTGACTGCGTGTGTGTGTTTACCTCATCACAGTTGAAGACCAGTACTTGTCTTCCGAACAGGCCCCCCAGGGCTTTGACTGACTCAGTCTTGCCGGTGCCGGCAGGGCCGTAGGGGTTTCCTCCCAAACCCATCATCATGGCCTGGGTCAGGGTCAGATAACACTTATCAGTCAGGGGGGTGTGGACCAGCTTAGACGCATTACCCTGGGAGAGATAGAGAGAGGAGGGGATGGAGGGATGAAGAGAGTGACAGGGAGAGAGAGGGAGAGGGGATGACTGTGTTGAGGCAGACTCTGCAGAGAGACTGCAGAACACACAGTGTAGCAGGGCTAATGGAGTCATTCAGAGGTGTCCTCATCTCTGGGTGAAGGTCTCCCTCTAGTGGTGCAGTACTGTACAGCGCTGTAGTTTAACTAGTTTAACTGTTGCCTGGTACTGAAGTGTGTAGAAATCTAATTTAGACGTGTACAGGTGTGTGTAGATGAAGTGGTAAAGTAGCAGTCAAAAGTTTGGACACACCTACTCATTCAAGGGTTTTTCTTTATTTTTACTATATTCTACATTTGAGATTCTTTAAAGTAGCCACCCTTTGCCATGATGACAGGCTTTGCAAACACTTGGCATTCTCTCAACCAGCTTCACCTGGAATGCTTTTCCAACAGTCTGGTTGGAGTTCCCACATATGCTGAGCACTTGTTGGCTGATTTTTCTTCACTCTGCTGTCCAACTCATCCCAAACCATCTGAATTGAGTTGAGGTTGGGTGATTGTGGAGGCCAGGTCATCCATCTGTACATAGCCCATCCAACCACCTACCTACCTCATCCCCATATTTGTTTTTCTGCTCTTTTGCACACCAGTATTTCTACTTGCACATCATCATCTGCCAAGATATCACTCCAGTGTAAATTGCTAAATTGTAATTACTTCACCACTATTGGCCTATTTATTGCCTTACCTCCTTACTTCATTTGCATGCACTGTATACAGATTTTCTAGTGTGTTATTGGCTTGTTTATTGTTTATTCCATGTGTAACTCTGTGTTGTTTTTGTCACACTGCTTTGCTTTATCTTGACCAGGTCACAGTTGTAAATGAGAACTTGTTCTCAACTGGCCTACCTGGTTAAATAAAGGAGAAATAAATCATGTAAAATCTGATGCAGCACACCATCACTCTCCTTCTTGGTCAAATATCCCTTACACAGCCTGGAGGTGTGTGTTGGGTCATTGTCCTGTTGAAAAACAAATGATAGACCCACTAAGCGCAAACCAGATGGGATGGCGTATCACTACAGAATGCTGTTGTAGCCATGCTGGTTAAGTGTGCCTTGAATTCTAAATAAATCACTGGCAGTGTCACCAGCAAAGCACCCCCACACCATCACACCTCCTCCTCCATGCTTCACGGTGGGAACCACACATGCGGAGATCATCTGTTCACCTACTCTGTCTCTCACAAAGACACGGTGGTTGGAACCTAATATCTGAAATGTGGATTCATCAGACCAAAGAACAGATTTCCACCAGTCTAATGTCCATTGCTCGTGTTTCTTGGCCCAAGCAAGTCTCTTCTTCTGATTGGTTTCCTCTAGTAGTGGTTTCTTTGCAGCAATTCGACCATGAAGGCCTGATTCACACAGTCTGCTCTGAACAGTTGATAATGAGATGTGTCTGTTACTTGAACTCTGTGAAGCATTTATTTGAGCTGCAATTTCTGAGGCTGGTAACTAATGAAGTTCTCCTCTGCAGCAGAGGTAACTCTGGGTCTTCCTTTCCTTTGGCAGTCCTCATGAGAGACAGCATCATCATAGCGCACAATGGTTTTTGAGACTGTACTTGAAGAAACTTTCAAAGTTCTTGAAATGTTCCATATTGACGGACCTTCATGTCTTAAAGTAATGATGGACTGTCATTTCTCTTTGCTTATTTGAGCTGTTCTTGCCATATTATCAACTTGGTCTTTTACCAAATAGGGCTATCTTCTGTATACCACCCCTACCTTGTCACAACACAACTGATTGGCTAAGGCGCATTAAGAAGGAAAGAAATTCCACAAATCAACAAATTAACACCTGTTAATTGAAATGCATTCCAGGTGACTACCTCAAGAAGCTGGTTGAGAGAATGCCAAAAGTGTGCAAAGCTGTAATCAAGGCAGAGGTGGCTACTTTGAACAATCTCAAATCTCAAATATATTTGAATTTGTTTTAACACTTTTTACTACATGATTCCATATGTGTTATTTCATAGTTTTGAGTCTTCACTATTATTCTACAATGTAGAAAATAGTAAAAAAATAAAAGTAAAAGCTTGAATGAGTAGAGTTGTCCAAACGTTTGACTGGTACTGTATATCTGTGCAGAGGTTTTTGTACCTGGTACTCGTATGTGTAGCTGAAGTGAGCGTCAACCATCTGTATGGAGCAGCATTTGTCGTTGTTGAGATAGAAACGGAGCTGTTTCCTCCAGGCCCAGGAGTCAGGGCTGCTCACCCCCGCCTCACACAGCTGCTTCACCACACTGATGTTATGGATGATGTCCAGGATCAGAGCCTTCAGCTTCAGCTGCAACACACTTGACTCTATGGGGGAGAAGAATACTATCAGCACAGACCCTGTCTCTCAAAATGGCTCACTATTACCAATATAGTGCACAGATTCTGATCAGAGCTATGTAGGTCCAGTCTTTCATGCTCAGGCCATGTGGTTGTTGATAATGCTAACGGTATTGATAAGATCATTTTAGATATGTCCCTCGTCATGTCTCCCCCAGGACTGCATCTAATGCTTAGGCATTAGTGCTGTGAGCAGAGCTTTGTGGCCTCTCAGTCAGAGCTTCTCCCCCCCAGCCGGTCCCCACATCACCGTGACCTCTCCCTCAGTCAGAGAGCTTCTCCTCCCCAGCCGGTCCCCACATCACCGTGACCTCTCCCTCAGTCAGAGCTCCCCCCCCCCCCCCCCCCCCCCCCCCCCAGCCGGGCCCCACATCACCGGGGCTCTCCCTCAGTCAGAGAGCTTCTCCTCCCCAGCCGGGAGGGGAGGAGAGACACACACATGTACTGGTTATCTGACCTCTTTAGCCTGGGGAGCTGGGGAGAGACACACACATGTACTGGTTAACCTTTATTGAACTTGGCAAGTCAGTTAAGAACAAATTCTTATTTACAATGACGGCCTAGGAACAGGGGGTTAACTGCCTTGTTCAGGGGCCTTGTTCGGTTACTGGCCCAACGCTCTAACCACTAGGCTACCGCTCCCAAATGAGCCACTGTAACAACAAGAAACCACACAGAGACCTGTGTTTCCCGTCTCCTCAGAGCTGGTGTCTACGCTGGTGTAGTGCTCTAGCTTAGCGGTGAGCTCCACCTCCAGCTGCTGCAGACTGCTGTTTCTCAGACCACTCTCCACCTCCTCAGTGAACTGGATCTGCTCTGCCAAGCACAGGATCTATACCCGGAGACAACAAGAGTCACACAGGAGTCAGACAGGAGTTGCACAGGATCTACACCAGGAGATACAGGAGTCAATCAGAAGTCGATTAGGAGTCAGACAGGAGTTACACAGGATCTACATCAGGAGGTACAGGAGTCAGACAGATATTACACAGGATCTATACCCGGAGACAACAAGAGTCACACAGGAGTCAGACAGATATTACACAGGAGTCAATAAGGAGTCAGACAGATATTACACAGGCTCTGGACCAGGATATACAGGAGTCAGACAGGAATCAATCAGGAGTCAGACAGAAATTACACAGGCTCTGGACCAGGATATACAGGAGTCAGACAGGAATCAATCAGGAGTCAGACAGAAATTACACAGGAGTCAGACAGATATTACACAGGAGTCAATAAGGAGTCAGACAGATATTACACAGGCTCTGGACCAGGATATACAGGAGTCAGACAGGAATCAATCAGGAGTCAGACAGAAATTACACAGGAGTCAGACAGATATTACACAGGAGTCAATAAGGAGTCAGACAGATATTACACAGGCTCTGGACCAGGATATACAGGAGTCAGACAGGAATCAATCAGGAGTCAGACAGAAATTACACAGGCTCTGGACCAGGATATACAGGAGTCAGACAGAAATTACACAGGCTCTGGACCAGGAGATACAAGAATCAGACAGATATTATACAGGGGTCAATCAGGGGTCGATTAGATGTCAGACAGGAGTTACACAGGATCTACACCAGGAGACACAGGAGTCAGAAAGGAGTCAGACTGGAGTTACACAGGATCTACATCAGGAGACACAGGAGTCAGACAGGAGTCAATCAGGAGTCAGACTGGAGTTACAAAGGATCTACATCAGGAGACACAGGAGTCAGAAAGGAGTCAATCAGGAGTCAGACAGGAGTAATACTGGAATTATAATGGACTCATACATGAGTCAATCAGGAGTAATACTGGAGTTATACAGGATCTTACATCAGGAGAAACATGAGTCAGACATGAGTCAGACATGAGTCAGACATGAGTTATACTGGAGTCAGACCGGACTCATACATGAGTCAATCAGAAGTTGATTAGGTGTCAGACAGGAGTTAAAGGATTTACACCAGGAGATACAGAAGTCAGACAGGAGTAATACTGGAAATATACTGGACTCTAGAGGTCGACCGATTAATTAGGGCCGATTTCAAGTTTGGGCCGCCTGGCTCATTGCGAACTAATTTGCCAGACTTTTACGTAATTATGACATAACATTGAAGGTTGTGCAATGTAACAAGAATATTTAGACTTAGGGATGCCACCCGTTAGATATAATACGGAACGGTATACGGAACGGTTCCGTATTTCACTGAAAGAATAAATGTTTTATTTTCTAAATGATAGTTTCAGGATTTGAACATATTAATGACCTAAGGCTTGTATTTCTGTGTGTTATTATGTTATAATTAAGTCTATGATTTGATAGAGCAGTCTGACTGAGAGGTGGTAGGCACCAGCAGGCTCGTAAACATTCATTCAAACAGCACTTTCGTGCGTTTTCCAGCAGCTCTTCACTGTGCTTCAAGCATTGAGCTGTTTATGACTTCAAGCCTATCAACTCCTGAGATTAGGCTGGTGTAACCGAAGTGAAATGGCTAGCTAGTTAGCGGGGTGCGCGCTAATAGCGTTTCAAACATCACTCGCTCTGAGACTTGGAGTGGTTGTTCCCTTTGCTCTGCATGGGTAACGCTGCTTCGAGGGTGGCTGTTGTAGTCGTGTTCCTGGTTCGAGCCCAGGGAGGAGCGAGGAGAGGGATGGAAGCTATACTGTTACACTGGCAATACTAAAGTGCCTATAAGAACATCCAATAGTCAAAGGTATATGAAATACAAATGGTATAGAGAGAAATAGTCCTATAAATACTATAATAACTACAACCTAAACCCTCTTACCTTGGAATATTGAAGTCTCATGTTAAAAGGAACCACCAACTTTCATATGTTCTCATGTTCTGAGCAAGGAACTTAAACGTTAGCTATTTTACATGTCACATATTGCACTTTCTTCTCCAAAACTTAGTTTTTGCAATATTTAAAACAAATTGAACATGTTTCATTATTTATTTGAGGCTACATTTATTTGTATTGATGTATTATATTAAGTTAAAATAAGTGTTCATTCATTATTGTTGTAATTGTCATTATTACAAATAAATAAAATACTAAATAAAATACTAAAATAGTCCGATTAATCAGTATCAGCTTTTTTTGGTCCTCCAATAATTGGTATCGGTATCGGCGTTGAAAAATCATAAATCGGTCGAACTCTACTGGACTCATACATGAGTCAAACAGGAGTCAGACAGAAATTACACAGGCTCTACAACAGAAGATACAGGAGTCAGACAGGAGTCAATCAGGAGTCGATTACAAGTCAGACAGAAATTACACAGGCTCTACAACAGAAGATACAGGAGTCAGACAGGAGTCAATCAGGAGTCGATTACAAGTCAGACAGAAATTACACAGGCTCTACAACAGAAGATACAGGAGTCAGACAGGAGTCAATCAGGAGTCGATTACAAGTCAGACAGAAATTACACAGGCTCTACAACAGAAGATACAGGAGTCAGACAGGAGTCAATCAGGAGTCGATTACAAGTCAGACAGAAATTACACAGGCTCTACAACAGAAGATACAGGAGTCAGACAGGAGTCGATTACAAGTCAGACAGAAATTACATAGACTCCACACCAGGAGATACAAGAATCAGACACATATTATACAGGAGTCAATCAGGGGTCGATTAGATGTCGACAGGAGTTACACCAGGAGACACAGGAGTCAGAAGGGAGTCAGACAGGAGCCGATTAGGAATCAGACAGGAGTTACACGGGATTTACACCAGGAAACACAGGAGTCAGACAGGGGATTTACAGGACTTATACATGAGTCAATCAGGATTCAATCAGGACTCATACATGAGTCAATCAGGAGTCAGACTGGAGTTATGCATGAGTTTGACAGGTGTTATACTGGAGTCAGACAGGAATCAGATAGGAGTCAGACAGGAGTTATACTGGTGTTATACATGAGTCAGACAGGAGTTATACTGGAGTTATACTGGAGTCAGACCGGACTCATACATGAGTCAATCAAGAGTCAGACCGGAGTCAGACCTGAGTCAATCTGGAGTCAGACATGAGTCAGACATGAGTCAGACATGAGTCAGACATGAGTCAGACAGGAGTCAGACAGGAGTCAGACAGTTACACCAGTTATTCTGGAGTCAGACAGGAGTTACACCAGAGTTATACTGGGGTCAGACATGAGTTACACCAGTTAGACTGGAGTCAGACAGGAGTTACACCAGTTAGACTGGAGTCAGACAGGAGTTACACCAGTTAGACTGGAGTCAGACAGGAGTTACACCAGTTAGACTGGAGTCAGATAGGAGTTACACCAGTTATACTGGAGTCAGACAGGAGTTACACCAGTCATACTGGAGTCAGACAGGAGTTACACCAGTTATTCTGGAGTCAGACAGGAGTTACACCAGTTATTCTGGTGTCAGACAGGAGTTACACCAGAGTTATACTGGAGTCAGACAGGAGTTACACCAGAGTTATACTGGAGTCAGACAGGAGTTACACCAGTTATACTGGAGTCAGACAGGAGTTACACCAGTTATACTGGAGTCAGACAGGAGTTACACCAGGTATACTGGAGTCAGACAGGAGTTACACCAGAGTTATACTGGAGTCAGACAGGAGTTACACCAGAGTTATACTGGAGTCAGACAGGAGTTACACCAGAGTTATACTGGAGTCAGACAGGAGTTACACCAGTTATACTGGAGTCAGACAGGAGTTACACCAGTTATACTGGAGTCAGACAGGAGTTACACCAGAGTTATACTGGAGTCAGACAGGAGTTACACCAGAGTTATACTGGAGTCAGACAGGAGTTACACCAGAGTTATACTGGAGTCAGACAGGAGTTACACCAGTTATACTGGAGTCAGACAGGAGTTACACCAGTTATACTGGAGTCAGACAGGAGTTACACCAGGTATACTGGAGTCAGACAGGAGTTACACCAGGTATACTGGAGTCAGACAGGAGTTACACCAGTTATTCTGGAGTCAGACAGGAGTTACACCAGTTATTCTGGAGTCAGACAGGAGTTACACCAGAGTTATACTGGAGTCAGACAGGAGTTACACCAGTTATACTGGAGTCAGACAGGAGTTACACCAGTTATACTGGAGTCAGACAGGAGTTACACCAGAGTTATACTGGAGTCAGACAGGAGTTACACCAGTTATACTGGAGTCAGACAGGAGTTACACCAGTTATACTGGAGTCAGACAGGAGTTACACCAGAGTTATACTGGAGTCAGACAGGAGTTACACCAGAGTTATACTGGAGTCAGACAGGAGTTACACCAGAGTTATACTGGAGTCAGACAGGAGTTACACCAGTTATACTGGAGTCAGACAGGAGTTACACCAGTTATACTGGAGTCAGACAGGAGTTACACCAGTTATACTGGAGTCAGACAGGAGTTACACCAGAGTTATACTGGAGTCAGACAGGAGTTACACCAGAGTTATACTGGAGTCAGACAGGAGTCACACCAGGTATACTGGAGTCAGACAGGAGTTACACCAGGTATACTGGAGTCAGACAGGAGTTACACCAGAGTTATACTGGAGTCAGACAGGAGTTACACCAGTTATACTGGAGTCAGACAGGAGTTACACCAGTTATACTGGAGTCAGACAGGAGTTACACCAGTTATACTGGAGTCAGACCGGAGTTACACCAGAGTTATACTGGAGTCAGACAGGAGTTACACCAGTTATACTGGAGTCAGACAGGAGTTACACCAGTTATACTGGAGTCAGACAGGAGTTACACCAGTTATACTGGAGTCAGACAGGAGTTACACCAGGTATACTGGAGTCAGACAGGAGTTACACCAGTTATACTGGAGTCAGACCGGACTCATACATTAGTCAATCTGGACAGGAGTCAGACAGGATTCAGACAATAGCTATACAAGAGTCAGACAGGAGTCAGACTGGAGTCAGAAAGGAGAAACACAATAAGAGAAGAGTCGGACAGCATCAATGAGTAATGAATCGTACCTGAGAGGGGTAGCGGGACGGGTCCACCTGTCCTTTCCTCCCCGCTGACACACACTCATACAGCAGCTGCTTCAGAGTCTCCTTCATCTCAGCAGACAGCTCACCCAGCCACACCTGGAAAACACACACGTTATTAAGGAGCTATATAATTGAGGTGTGTGTAATAATCGAGTTGTGTGATTCAGGTACCCCCTACCCTCTACCCCATGCCCTTTGACCTCTCCAATCTCCTACCTCTACGCTGTTGGAGATACGTATGAGGTTCCTGAGGGCCACCACCTCTCCCTCTAGAGAACGCATGGCCACGATGTGCTGGCAGTCCCCGTCAAAGTCCACACTGTCGATGCCTACAGAGAACACAGTTATATCCGCTGTCATTACAGACACATGAGTTTCACCAGGGGACAGCTTCTTTAGTTGTTACTGTAATGACCTTGGGATTTGGGTGTGAGCTTGTGTGGGTGTGGGTGTAGGTGTGTACCAGCAAACAGCTTCTTGAGGTGTGACTGTATCACGGTGGGGTTGGTGGCCTGGCCCAGAATCTCCAGCAGGTCATCATCTCCAATGAAGTAGAACCGCGGGAAGGCAGAGCGCTTCTCCTACAGAGGACAGACACTTCTACACTGAGTGTACAAAAACATTAAGAACACCTGCTATTTCCATGACAGACTGACCAGGTGAATCCAGGTGAAAGCTATGACCCCTTATTGATGTCACTTGTTAAAACCTCTTCAATCAGTGTAGATGAAGGGGAGGTGACACGTTAAAGAAGGATTTTTAAGCCTTGAGACAATCGAGACATGTATTGTGTATGTGTGCATTTGATTTAAGTGCCTTTGAACAGAGTATGGTAGTAGGTGCCAGGCCAGGTTTGAGTCAAGAACTGCAACGCAGCTGGGCTTTTCACGCTCAACAGTTTCCCATGTGTAATAAGAATGGTCCACCACCCAAAGGACATCCAGACAACTTGACACAACTGTGGGAAGCATTGGAGTCAACATGGGCCAGCATCCCTGTGGAATGCTTTCAACACCTTGTAGAGTCCATGCCCCGACAAACTGAGGAAGTTCTGAGGGCAAAGGGGGTGCAACTCAATATTAGGAAGGTGTTAATGTTTTGCACACTCAGTGTATGTTTCATTTTTCTATGATTAGTGAGGACATATAACATCCATCTTTGGACTAGTACTGACTGACAGATCAATTGAAGTACAGATGTACTGATCTCTGGTTGGTAGTTGATCGTTCAGTACCTCTAGGAACTCGTTGAGTGATTTCTGGCAACGCTGGAGCTGGTCTAAGATGGTAATGAGGGAGTTTCTGATGCCAGCCCGAGAGCTCAGAGACGTCACCCTGTTGTCTCTCTGGACATCAGACAAAATGGACCTGACAAACACACACAGCTTAGAAACACACACAGTACAACATGGACCATGGACCAGAAAGAAAGCAGAGCCACACACACAGGCAGGGAGGGAGGGGAAAGGCGTACCTGAAGTCCTCGTCAACCCGTTTGAAACGGGCTTGTTCCCTGGGCAGAGCCCCCCGTCCGAAGATGGGCTCCAGGTAGACCCAACGCCTCTGGATGGCATTCAGACTGACCAGGTACTCATCTAGATCAGACAGACGCACCTCCCACAGGCTCACCTGGACACACACAGTAACACTAGGTAAAGACTGACCAGGTACTCATCTAGATCAGACAGACGCACCTCCCACAGACTGACCTGGACACACACACAGTAACACTAGGTAAAGCAGCTACTTTTAAAGATGCTGTGCTTTCAGTTGTGAGTAAGTCTAAAGACTCACCTTGTCCTGGAAGCCACGGTAGTACGGAGAGTCCTTCAGAGACTGCAGCAGGCAGCGGTTATCACCAACCTGTATGGGACGAGATGAGGTTAGTCTGTCCGGTAGTGAGTGTGTGTGTGTGCGCATGTTTTTTTGGTAGTGAGTGTGTCCCCGGTAATGTGTGTGTGTCCGGTAGTGAGTGTGTCCGGTAGTGTGTGTGTGTGTGTGTGTGTGTGTGTGCATGTCAGCAGTCTACTGCATCAACTATTGTATTGTCCCTTACCTGGTTGACCATGTCCTTCCAGTCCTTGATGAGTGTGAGTGTGTGTCCGGTGCTGTCTGTATACTCAGTGAGGGTGAAGGCAGCGCCAGCCCCCCACAGGTCCAGCTCCCTGAGAGCCTCTCTGATGGTCACCTCCGCCTGGGCCCTGCTGTTCAGGTCCTTGAGCTCCAGGGCTCGGTCTGTGATGGTGTCAGACACACTGAGGAGATCCCAGAAGGTCAGTCTCTCCAGGGTGGTGCCTTTAGGAAGACCCAACAGTCTGAACAGATCCAACCAGTGGTCCTGGGATAGGTGCTCCCCTCGCACGTACTTTAACACCGGAACCAGACTCTACAAACACATACAGAACACACCTTAACACCAGAACCAGACTCTACAAACACATACAGAATACACCAGAACTAGACTCTACAAACACACACAGAACACATCTTAACCAGACTCTACAAACACACCAGAACCAGACTCTACAAACACACCAGAACCAGACGCAACAAACACACCAGAACCAGACTCTACAAACATACCAGAACCAGACTCTACAAACACACCAGAACCAGACTCTACAAACACACCAGAACCAGACTCTACAAACACACGAGAACCAGACTCTACAAACACACCAGAACCAGACGCAACAAACACACCAGAACCAGACGCAACAAACACACACAGAATTCACCTTAACACCAGAACCAGACTCTACAAACACACACAGAATTCACCTTAACACCAGAACCAGACTCTACAAACACACACAGAATACACCTTAACACCAGAACCAGACTCTACAAACACACACAGAACACACCTTAACACCAGAACCAGACTCTACAAACATACCAGAACCAGACTCTACAAACACACACAGAATACACCTTAACACCAGAACCAGACTCTACAAACACACACAGAATTCACCTTAACCAGACTCTACAAACACACACAGAACACATCTTAACCAGACTCTACAAACACACCAGAACTAGACTCTACAAACACACACAGAACACATCTTAACCAGACTCTACAAACACACGAGAACCAGACTCTACAAACACACCAGAACCAGACGCAACAAACATACCAGAACCAGACGCAACAAACACACACAGAATTCACCTTAACACCAGAACCAGACTCTACAAACACACACAGAATACACCAGAACTAGACTCAACAAACACACCAGAACCAGACGCAACAAACACACCAGAACCAGACGCAACAAACATACCAGAACCAGACTCTACAAACACACACAGAATACACCTTAACCAGACTCTACAAACACACACAGAATACACCAGAACTAGACTCTACAAACACACACAGAACACACCTTAACCAGACTCTACAAACACACACAGAATACACCAGAACTAGACTCTACAAACACACACAGAACACATCTTAACCAGACTCTACAAACACACACAGAATACACCTTAACACCAGAACCAGACTCTACAAACACACACAGAATACACCAGAACTAGACTCTACAAACACACACAGAACACACCTTAACCAGACTCTACAAACACACACAGAATACACCTTAACACCAGAACCAGACTCTACAAACACACACAGAACACATCTTAATAACACCAGAACCAGACTCTACAAACACACCAGAACCAGACTCTACAAACACACACAGAATACACCTTAACACCAGAACCAGACTCTACAAACACACCAGAACCAGACTCTACAAACACACACAGAATACACCTTAACACCAGAACCAGACTCTACAAACACACACAGAATACACCTTAACACCAGAACCAGACTCTACAAACACACCAGAACCAGACTCTACAAACACAGAATACACCTTAACACCAGAACACACCTTAACCAGACTCTACAAACACACACCAGAACCAGACTCACTCTCCCCCTCCCTCCCTCACCTTGTACTTATCAACTTCTCTCTGTAGTTTGACAGACATGCTGGTGTGCTGCTCAAGCTTCCTCAGTCTGTCCTGCCACGCAAACAGGAACTCCTCAAACACGTAGGTCTTACTCCTGCAAAACACACACACACTGTTTATTCAACCACTCAGCCAGCGAAGGCAAAACGAGGTAGAAATGACCATATCAAATCTAAACCCAAACCTTCCCTGACACCTAACCTGAATGTGATCCAGTCCTCCTTTGCCTTCTCCTGGAAGCCCTCCTGCCAGTCCTCATACAGAGACCACATCTGTCCATACTCCTCCATGTCTCTGATGGTCTCCTCCGCCAGGGAGAAGTCTGGAGCCTCCAGCTCAAAGTGACGACAGTCCTCACTGAGAAGAGACACTCATTAGTACACAGAAAACGGAATGATTGAAAGTACAGTTGACTTGCTGTGTGTGTGTGTATAACCTACAGTAGGCGTGTGTGTGTGTGTGTGTGTGTGTGTGTGTGTGTGTGTGTGTGTGTGGTGTGGTGTGTAACCTACAGCAGGCGTGTGCGTGTGACCTCCAGCTCCTGGAACTCCTGTCTCTTGTCTCTGATGGTTTGGACAGAGGCCAGCAGGGCTGCCTGGTCTCCTGTCTCTATGACCTCGTCTCTGGGCTTCAGCTGGTCCCAGCGAGCCCTGAACCTGTCCAGCTCCAGCCTGTAGGCCTGGACACGACTCTCAGCATTACTACGCATCACCTCGACCTAGAGGAGAGGGAGAAACCAGGGGGAAATGAGAGAAGGAGCATCTGTGTTTTTTGTCCAAGCGTGTTTGCAAAAGTGTGCGTGTGCGTTCTCTCGTGTGTGTGTGTGTGTGTGTGTGTGTGTGTGTGTGTGTGTGTGTGTGTGTACCTGCTCTTTGATCATCAGCTGGTGGCTCTCCATCATCATCTCTAGTTTGTCCCACTTGGCCCTGAGGGAGGACAGAGAATCCAGACCGCCTCCTGCTACGGCCCTCAGCAGACGGTTCTTCTCCTGCGCCGCCTGGAACTGGAGCAGGATCTACACCACATCACACAAACATTACAGCAACGCTCAGACAACACTACAAATCTGGGGTCTCGATAATGGAACATCACACAAACATTCCAGCAACGCTCAGACAACACTACAAATCTGGAGTCTCTATATTTGGAACATCACACAAACAGAGCAAAGCTCAGGCAACTTTAAAGAACTGTGGTAGTAGTGATTGAATATTAACGGTCATGAACAGTTAAACATCATGTTTTTCATGAAAATGGATGATATTAGAAGGAAACCAGATGAAAAATTACTGTTGCTTCTTCATTGATAACGTTTGATCACAAAGTTACTGGTCCCCTCCCCCATGGAAAACACTAGGATTCATTATTCAGGGGACAAGGTGACATCACCTAAACTTTCATTATTTAAATAAGTACCGCCTTGTAACCAACATCGGAGAAGCCATGTTTGTGTTTGCAGAGAGGCGTTGTTTATATAGCTAGATAGCTACTCTACTGATGCCAACATTTTTACTGAAGGTTGTCAGCAAATATAATTAAAAGTTGACCCTATTCATCTATGGCAACGATACGTATATGTTTCCCCTTTCATCTGTGTCAGCAGTTACTGGCTAGCTAGGTGTTCAGCCAGCATGGAACAAAAGGTGGGAGTGGGTCGGTCAAAACACAGACACAGTTGTCAGGTCAACACATGGGTCAGTGCTGCTGTGTTACTGGCTAGCTAGGTGTTCAGCCAGCATGGAACAAAAGGTGGGAGTGGGTCGGTCAAAACACAGACACAGTTGTCAGGTCAACACATGGGTCAGTGCTGCTGTGTTACTGGCTAGCTAGGTGTTCAGCCAGCATGGAACAAAAGGTGGGAGTGGGTCGGTCAAAACACAGACACAGTTGTCAGGTCAACACATGGGTCAGTGCTGCTGTGTTACTGGCTAGCTAGGTGTTCAGCCAGCATGGAACAAAAGGTGGGAGTGGGTCGGTCAAAACACAGACACAGTTGTCAGGTCAACACATGGGTCAGTGCTGCTGTGTTACTGGCTAGCTAGGTGTTCAGCCAGCATGGAACAAAAGGTGGGAATGGGTCGGTCAAAACACAGACACAGTTGTCAGGTCAACACATGGGTCAGTGCTGCTGTGTTACTGGCTAGCTAGGTGTTCAGCCAGCATGGAACAAAAGGTGGGAGTGGGTCGTTCTAAACACAGACACAGTTGTCAGGTCAACACATGGGTCAGTGCTGCTGTGTTACTGGCTAGCTAGGTGTTCAGCCAGCATGGAACAAAAGGTGGGAGTGGGTCGGTCAAAACACAGACACAGTTGTCAGGTCAACACATGGGTCAGTGCTGCTGTGTTACTGGCTAGCTAGGTGTTCAGCCAGCATGGAACAAAAGGTGGGAGTGGGTCGTTCTAAACACAGACACAGTTGTCAGGTCAACACATGGGTCAGTGCTGCTGTGTTACTGGCTAGCTAGGTGTTCAGCCAGCATGGAACAAAAGGTGGGAGTGGGTCGGTCAAAACACAGACACAGTTGTCAGGTCAACACATGGGTCAGTGCTGCTGTGTTACTGGCTAGCTAGGTGTTCAGCCAGCATGGAACAAAAGGTGGGAGTGGGTCGTTCTAAACACAGTTGTCAGGTCAACACATGGGTCAGTGCTGCTGTGTTACTGGCTAGCTAGGTGTTCAGCCAGCATGGAACAAAAGGTGGGAGTGGGTCCTTCTAAACACAGTTGTCAGGTCAACACATGGGTCAGTGCTGCTGTGTTACTGGCTAGCTAGGTGTTCAGCCAGCATGGAACAAAAGGTGGGAGTGGGTCGTTCTAAACACAGTTGTCAGGTCAACACATGGGTCAGTGCTGCTGTGTTACTGGCTAGCTAGGTGTTCAGCCAGCATGGAACAAAAGGTGGGAGTGGGTCGTTCTAAACACAGTTGTCAGGTCAACACATGGGTCAGTGCTGCCGTGAACCGCATCACGTGAGACATGCCAAACGGGAGATGTATTTTTTTTTTGTATGATTTCATTGGTGCAATTTCAATGTTGTTTGAGTTGCTTTGTGCATCACCAAGTTAGCTTGAGATGATTTTACTGCAACCCTGGTCACTGCATCCAAATTACTTGACACACAGTAGATGTTTCAAAATTCATGAATATAATCTCCCCGCCCACTCAGCCTGTCACTTCAAACTTCCTGGTACTTAGCCAAGAGAGAAAAAGTACTTTTCAGAATGACTGTTCAGGACCTTTAAGTATTGTTGAGTCCCTCAGAGTGAGATTCTTACGTCTGGTTTGCGGGCCTGTATCTGGCTGTGTCTGGCATTGGCCTCTCCTATCTCATCAATACTCTCTGGACGAGAGGACAACGTCTCCATGGCCCCAGTCACAAAACTGTCTATGTCTAGGGTATGTCCTGGAGGGGGGGGGGGGGGGGGAAAGTAAAGAACAAAGAAAAGAAAATGAAAGGGAAAGAGAAAACATGTCACATATGAACTAAACTGTGGTAAAGCCCCTGCACAAAAGACACATCAACAATCATACATTGGTGTCACTAGGAGATTTGCATATATACATTTGAGTTAAACGCATTTATTTCAAGTGTAAATCCAGGCTTTACCTTGTATGGACTTTCTGAGGGACATCAGCAGGGTGTCAAACAGTCTCTGGATGAGGTCATCAATCACTGCCTTCACTGGCTCACAGTTCACTGTGATACAGTCAACCTTCTCCAGACTGAAAGAGACAAAACGCTTTTACCACGACTGTAACAGATCAATGGAAGCTATGTGGCCTGTGGGCGGCTGTGTACCTGGGCAGGCGCTCTGACTCCTTCCCTCTGGCCTTCAAGGCCTTGAAGTTCCTCTCCCAGTCCTGGACAGACGATAGCTGCTTCTCCACCAACAAGTCCATGTCAACCTGGCCCAGCACCACCCACTCCTACAGAGAGAACACAAAGATAGATATACACTAACACACCGCCCGGGCAACGAAGGAGTGGCTTCGTAAGAAGCATTTCAAGGTCCTGGAGTGGCCTAGCCAGTCTCCAGATCTCAACCCCATAGAAAATCTTTGGAGGGAGTTGAAAGTCTGTGTTGCCCAGCAACAGCCCCAAAACATCACTGCTCTAGAGGAGATCTGCATGGAGGAATGGGCCAAAATACCAGCAACAGTGTGTGGAAACCCTGTGAAGACTTACAGAAAGCGTTTGACCTCTGTCATTGCCAACAAAGGGTATATAACAAAGTATTGAGAAACTGTTGTTATTGACCAAATACTTATTTTCCACCATAATTTGCAAATAAATTCATTAAAAATCCTACAATGTGATCTTCTGGATTTTTTTTCTTGTTTTGTCTGTCATAGTTGAAGTGTACCTATGATGAAAATTACAGGCCTCTCTCATCTTTTTAAGTGGGAGAACTTGCACAATTGGTGGCTGACTAAATACTTTTTTGCCCCACTGTATACACAGATATACACTGAGTGTACATGCTCCTCTTCAATCAGTGTAAATGAAGGGAAGGAGACAGGTTAAAGAATGATTTGTAAGCTTGAGACAATTGAGACATGGATTGTGTATGTGTGTCATTCAGAGGGTGAATGGGCAAGACAAAATATTTAAGTGCCTTTGAACGGGGTATGGTAGTAGGTGCCAGGCACACCGGTTTGTGCCAAGAACTGCAACGCTGCTGGGTTTTTCACGCTCAACAGTTTCCCATGTGTAATAAGAATGGTCCACCACCCAAAGGACATCCAGTCAACTTGACACAACTGTGGGAAGCATTGGAGTCAACATGGGCCAGCATCCCTGTGGAATGCTTTCAACACCTTGTAGAGTCCATCCCCTGACAAACTGAGGAAGTTCTGAGGGCAAAGGGGGTGAAACTCAATGTTAAAAAGGTGTTCCTAATGTTTTGAAAACTCACTGTACATTAGACATTACATACACAGACATTACAAACATTATACACACGTACATTATATATAAAGATAGACATTATACACAGATACAGACATTATATACACAAACATACATTAGAATTATTATATACACAGATAGACATTACAGACATTATATAAACAGAGATATTAGAGACATTATATAGACAGACATACATTATATACACAGACAGACATTACATACATTATATACACAGACGGATATTACCGATATTATAGAGACAGAGAGACAGACATTATATAACCAGACAGACATTATACACTGCTCAAAAAAATAAAGGGAACACTTAAACAACACAATGTAACTCCAAGTCAATCACACTTCTGTGAAATCAAACTGTCCACTTAGGAAGCAACACTGATTGACAATAAATGTCACATGCTGTTGTGCAAATGCAATAGACAACAGGTGGAAATTATAGGCAATTAGCAAGACACCCCCAATAAAGGAGTGGTTCTGCAGGTGGTGACCACAGACCACTTCTCAGTTCCTATGCTTCCTGGCTGATGTTTTGGTCACTTTTGAATGCTGGCGGTGCTTTCACTCTAGTGGTAGCATGAGAGGGAGTCTACAACCCACACAAGTGGCTCAGGTAGTGCAGCTCATCCAGGATGGCACATCAATGCGAGCTGTGGCAAGAAGGTTTGCTGTGTCTGTCAGCGTAGTGTCCAGAGCATGGAGGCGCTACCCGGAGACAGGCCAGTACATCAGGAGATGTGGAGGAGGCCGTAGGAGGGCAACAACCCAGCAGCAGGACCGCTACCTCCGCCTTTGTGCAAGAAGGAGCAGGAGGAGCACTGCCAGAGCCCTGCAAAATGACCTCCAGCAGGCCACAAATGTGCATGTGTCTACTCAAACGGTCAGAAACATTTGCCAGAGAACACCAAGATTGGCAAATTCGCCACTGGCGCCGTGTGCTCTTCACAGATGAAAGCAGGTTCACACTGAGCACGTGACAGACGTGACAGAGTCTGGAGACGCCGTGGAGAATGTTCTGCTGCCTGCAACATCCTCCAGCATGGTCAGTCATGGTGTGTGGGTGGCATTTCTTTGGGGGACCGCACAGCCCTCCATGTGCTCGCCAGAGGTAGCCTGACTGCCATTAGGTACCGAGATGAGATCCTCAAGATCCCTTGTGAGACCATATGCTGGTGCGGTTGGCCCTGGGTTCCTCCTAATGCAAGACCTCATGTGGCTGGAGTGTGTCAGCAGTTCCTGCAAGAGGAAGGCATTGATGCTATGGACTGGCCCGCCCGTTCACCAGACCTGAATCCAATTGTGCACATCATGTCTCGCTCCATCCAGCAACGCCACGTTGCACCACAGATTGTCCGGGAGTTGGCGGATGCTTTAGTCCAGGTCTGGGAGGAGATCCCTCAGGAGACCATCCGCCACCTCATCAGGAGCATGCCAGGCGTAGGGAGGAATACAGGCATGTGGAGGCCACACACACTACTGAGCCTCATTTTCACTTGTTTTAAAGACATTACATCAAAGTTGGATCAGCCTGTAGTGTGGTTTTCCACTTTAATTTTGAGTGTGACTCCAAATCCAGACCTCCATGGGTTGATACATTTTATTTCCATTGATAATTTGTGTGATTTTGTCGTCAGCACATTCAACTATGTAAAGAAGAAAGTATTTAATAAGAATAGTTCATTCATTCAGATCTATGATGTGTTATTTTAGTGTTCCCTTTATTTTTTTGAGCAGTGTATAAACAGACAGACATTATATAAACAGACAGACATTACATACATTATATACACAGACATACATTATATACACACAGACAGACATTATAGACATATACACAGACAGACATTATAGACATTATATACACAGATAGACATTACAGACATTATATACACAGACAGACAGACATTACAGACATTATATACACAGATAGACATTACAGACATTATATACACAGACAGACAGACATTACAGACATTATATACACAGACAGACATTATATACACAGACAGACAGACATTACAGACATTATATACACAAACAGACATTATATACACAGACAGACATTATATACACAAACAGACATTATATACACAGACAGATATTACATACACAGACATTACAGTTGTGGCCAAAAGTTTTGAGAATGACACAAATATTAATGTCCAAGTCTGCTGCCTCAGTGTCTCTAGATATTTTTGTCAGATGTTACTATGGAATACTGAAGTATAATTACAAGCATTTCATAAGTGTTTTATTGACAGTTACATGAAGTTGATGCAAAGAGTCAATATTTGCAGTGTTGACCCTTCTTTTTCAAGACCTCTACAATTGGCCCTGGCATGCTGTCAATTAACTTCTGGGCCACATCCTGACTGATGGCAGCCCATTCTTGCATAATCAATGCTTGGAGTTTGTCAGAATTTGTGGGGTTTTGTTTGTCCACCCACCTCTTGAAGATTGACCACAAGTTCTCAATGGGATTAAGGTCTGGGGAGTTTCCTGGCCATGGACCCAAAACATCGATGTTTTGTTCCCTGAGCCACTTAGTTATCACTTTTGCCTTGTGGCAAGGTGCTCCATCATGCTGGAAAAGGCATTGTTTGTCACCAAACTGTTCCTGGATGGTGGGAGAAGTTGCTCTCGGAGGATGTGCCATTCTTTATTCAAGGCTGTTCTTAGGCAAAATTGTGAGTGAGCCCACTCCCTTGGCTGAGAAGCAACCCCACACATGAATGGTCTCAGGATGCTTTACTGTTGGCATGACACAGGACTAATGATAGAGCTCACCTTGTCTTCTCCGACAAGCTTTTTTCCAGATGCCCCAAACAATCGGAAAGGGGATATATCATATATATATATATATATATATATATATATATTTCTATCAGTCCTCAGCAGTCCAATCCCTGCACCTTTTGCAGAATATCAGTCTGTCCCTGATGTTTTTCCTGGAGAGAAGTGGCTTCTTTGCTGCCCTTCTTGACACCAGGCCATCCTCCAAAAGTCTTTGCCTCACTGTGCGTGCAGATGCACTCACACCTGCCTGCTGCCATTCCTGAGCAAGCTCTGTACAGGTGGTGCCCCGATCCCGCAGCTGAATCAACTTTAGGAGACGGTCCTGGCGCTTGCTGGACTTTCTTGGGCGCCCTGAAGCCTTCTTCGCAACAATTGAACCGCTCTCCTTAAAGTTCTTGATGATCTGATAAATGGTTAATTTAGGTGCATTCTTACTGGCAGCAATATCCTTGCCTGTGAAGCCCTTTTTGTGCAAAGCAATGATGACGGCACGTGTTTCCTTGCAAGTAACCATGGTTGACAGAGGAAGAACAATGATTCCAAGCACCACCCTCCTTTTGAAGCTTCCAGTCTGTTATTCAAACTCAATCAGCTGGAAAGAGTGATCTCCAGCCTTGTCGACACTCACACCTGTGTTAACAAGAGAATCACTGACATGATGTCAGCTGGTCCTTTTGTGGCAGGGCTAAAATGCAGTGACATTTTTTTTTGGGGGGGGGGGATTAGATTCATTTGCATGGCTAAGAGGGACTTTGCAATTAATTGCGATCCATCTGATCACCCTTCATAACATTCTGGAGTATATGCAAATTGCCATCATACAAACTGAGGCAGCAGACTTTGAAAATAAATATTTGTGTCATTCTCAAAACCTTTGTCCACGACTGTATATAAACACAGACATTAAATAAACAGACAGACATGATATACCCAGACAGACATTACAGACATTATATACACAGACAGACATTATATACACAGACAGACATTATATACACAGACAGACATTATATACCCAGACAGACATTACAGACATTATATACACAGACAGACATTATATACACAGACAGACATTATATACACAGACAGACATTATATACCCAGACAGACATTACAGACATTATATACACAGACAGACATTATATACACAGACAGACATTACAGACATTATATACACAGACAGACATTATATACCCAGACAGACATTACAGACATTATATACACAGACAGACATTATATACACAGACAGACATTATATACACAGACAGACATTATATACCCAGACAGACATTACAGACATTATATACACAGACAGACATTATATACACAGACAGACATTATATACCCAGACAGACATTATATACACAGACAGACATTATATACCCAGACAGACATTACAGACATTATATACACAGACAGACATATAAACAGACAGATATATTAGACATTATATACACAGACAGACATTACAGACAGACAGACATTACAGACATTATATACACAGACAGACATGATATACCCAGACAGACATTACAGACATTATATACACAGACAGACATTAAATAAACAGACAGACATGATATACCCAGACAGACATTAAATAAACAGACAGACATGATATACCCAGACAGACATTACAGACATTATATACACAGACAGACATTATATACACAGACAGACATGATATACCCAGACAGACATTACAGACATTATATACACAGACAGACATTATATACCCAGACAGACATTACAGACATTATATACACAGACAGACATTATATACACAGACAGACATTATATACCCAGACAGACATTACAGACATTATATACACAGACAGACATTATATACACAGACAGACATTATATACACAGACAGACATTATATACCCAGACAGACATTACAGACATTATATACACAGACAGACATATAAACAGACAGATATATTAGACATTATATACACAAACAGACATTACAGACAGACAGACATTACAGACATTATATACACAGACATGATATACCCAGACAGACATTACAGACATTATATACACAGACAGACATTATATACACAGACAGACATTACAGACATTATATACACAGACAGACATATAAACAGACAGATATATTAGACATTATATACACAGACAGACATTACAGACAGACAGACATTACAGACATTATATACACAGACAGATATATTAGACATTACAGACATGATATACACAGACAGATATTACAGACATTATATACACAGACAGACATTATATACACAGACAGATATTATATAAACAGACAGACATTACAGACATTATATACACAGACAGATATTATATAAACAGACAGATATTACAGACATTATATATACAGATAGACGTGGATCAGGTGGAGACTAGATGGACTTTGATTTGGCTTGACTTGTGTCTTCCTCACATAAAGCCATTCAGTCAGTTTGTGTGTATGTGTCTAATCTGGACCACATGTGCGTGTGTTGATTGAGTTTCTGTGCGGGAGGTGACAGAAACTGTGGTGAACCACATTACTTTCATGAGTGGTAGAAAAGGCAGAAGAAAGCTTTGCTTTTGGGGACAGGGGGTTTCCCTCCTAAAACCACAGGACGCATAAAAGGACACTGAAAAGACTACCGCTGTACCACTAGAAGGGAAATTAAACCCTGTGTCAAAATAAAACCATGCCAGAAATACAACAATTACCCCAAATGTACTCAAATCAAGGAGGTATTCTTTTTAAAAGACAGAATCCTGGTACATTAGTTAATGACGGATATTCCAATACAGTCAACCACTGAGCAACACTAACACACACACACCTTAAACTTGTCCTGAACGCCCAGCAGCCGGCTGAAGAGGTCCTCTGCTTTGCGGAAGATGGTGAGGAAGCCTGATGCGTTCCTGTCAATCATGACGCTGAAGATGAGCTCCTCCCCCTGGGCGCTGACTCCTTTGAACTGGTTCGGGATAGAGATGAACCTCTTCATCTCTCTGAAGTACTTGGCCCTCACCTCCTCAAAAGGAGGACGGAACTGAAGACGACCCTGCCTAAAGATGGGGACGACAGCAGAGCAGAGATTATACGTTTGACTATTTTACAATGCAGTATATTATATTACCGTAGGAGAGAGAGACAGAAAGAGACAAAAAGAGACAAAGAGAGAGAGAGAGAGAGAGACAAAGACAAAGAGAGAGAGACAAAGAGAGAGAGAGGCAGACAAAGAGAGAGAGACAAAGACAAAGAGAGCGAGACAAAGAGAGAGAAAGGCAGAGACAAAGAGAGAGAGACAAAGAGAGATAGAGGCAGAGACAAAGAGAGAGACAAAGAGTGAGAGGCAGAGACAAAGAGAGATACAAAGAGAGAGAGAGGCAGAGACAAAGAGAGAGAGACAAAGAGAGAGAGAGGCAGAGACAAAGAGAGAGAGAGGCAGAGACAAAGAGAGAGAGACAAAGAGAGAGAGAGGCAGAGACAAAGAGAGAGAGAGGCAGAGACAAAGAGAAAGAGAGGCAGAGACAAAGAGAGAGAGAGGCAGAGACAAAGAGAGAGAGAGGCAGAGACAAAGAGAGAGAGACAAAGAGAGAGAGAGACAAAGAGAGAGAGAGACAAAGAGAGAGAGAGAGAGACAAAGAGAGAGAGAGAGAGACAAAGAGAGAGAGAGAGACAAAGAGAGAGAGAGAGAGACACAAAGAGAGACACAAAGAGAGAGAGACACAAAGAGAGAGACACAAAGAGAGAGACACAAAGAGAGAGACACAAAGAGAGAAAGACAAAGAGAGAGAGAGACAAAGAGAGAGAGAGACAAAGAGAGAGAGACACAAAGAGAGAGACAGAGAGAGAGACAAAGAGACAAAGAGAGAGAGTGGCAGAGACAAAGAGAGAGAGAGGCAGAGACAAAGAGAAAGAGAGGCAGAGACAAAGAGAGAGAGAGGCAGAGACAAAGAGAGAGAGAGGCAGAGAGAGAGAGAGAGGCAGAGACAGAGAGAGAGAGGCAGAGACAGAGAGAGAGAGGCAGAGACAGAGAGAGAGAGGCAGAGACAGAGAGAGAGAGGCAGAGACAGAGAGAGAGAGGCAGAGACAAAGAGGCAGAGACAAAGAGAGAGAGACCGAGAGAGAGACAGAGAGACAAAGAGAGACCGAGAGAGAGACCGAGAGAGAGACAAAGAGAGACCGAGAGAGAGACAAAGAGAGACCGAGAGAGAGACAAAGAGAGACCGAGAGAGAGACAAAGAGAGACCGAGAGAGAGACAAAGAGAGACCGAGAGAGAGACCGAGAGAGAGACAGAGTGCCACTAACTTGAAAGTGAGGTCTATGTGTATCTCAGGCAGGTTCTTGTTGAGAGCCTCCAGTCCAGTCTGGTACTGATGTTCCAGGGCCTTGTACAGCTGGTGGTTCCAGTGCTGCCTCCAGGCCTTCATCTCCCCTGACCTGAACCCCTACATCACCAAACACACAATCAACATCAAATAGCAGACAGGAGTTAAGACGTTCTAACCAAACATACCCTCATCACTTTCCGGCCGTGTGGTCCAGTGCTGCAAGGAAAGACCTAGTTAAGCTGCAGCTGGCCCAGAACAGATCGACACGTCTTGTCCTTCATTGTAATCAGAGGGCTGATGTAAATACTATACATGCCAGTCTCTCTTGGTTCAGAGTTGAGGGGAGACTGACTGCATCACTTGTTATTTTTATGAGAAACATTAATGTGTTAAAAATCCCAAATTGTTTGCATAGTCAACTTACACACAGCTCTGACACACACACTTACCTCACCAGACATGCCACCAGGGGTCTTTACACAGTTCCCAAATCCAGAACAAATTCAAGAAAGCGTACAGTATTATATAGAGCCATTATTGCATGGAACTTCCATCCATCTCATATTGCTCAAATAAACAGCAAACCTGGTTTCAAAAAACAGATAAAGCAACACCTCCCGGCACAACACCTCTCACCATATTTGACCCAGATAGTGTGTGTGTATTCCTTGATATGTAGGCTACATGTGCATTTTTTAAAATATATGTAGTTCTGTCCTTGAGCTGTTCTTGTCTATTAATGTTCTGTATTATGTCATTCTGTATTTTGTTTTATGTTTTGTGTTGAACACCAGGAAGAGTAGCTGCTGTTTTTGGAACAGCTAATGGGGATCCTAATGAAACACCAAATACTAAACACAGACCTTTATAACTCTTACCCTAATCTCAGCTCTCTAGCCAGACTCCCTACCATTCTCGTGGTTACCTGTGCCTCCAGTGTGGCGACCCCGGTGCGTAGCTCCTGTAAGCCATCCTTCCAGCGCTGCTGGTGCCTCAGCAGGTCCACAGTCATCAGGGCCACCACCTTCTCAGTGAAGTCTGTGTGCCACTTCCTCAGTTTCCGGTTCTCAGTGGAGAGTCTCTCTGCGGCAGACTGGAGTTTTCCAATGTACACCTCCAGCTCTTTGGGATTATCCCAGGTGATCTGCAGCTTCCCGCCAGAGTCCCGGGGTTGGGACCGTGGATTCTGCTGCATTGGGAAAAGGGACAGGATATTTGAAATGGTTTTCCTTAAAGCATTTGGTTGGGGCGGGAGGTGGTGGTGGTAACAGATCTATAAGCCTATGGATGAGTCAGTACCTTGATGACCTGCTCAAAGGCCAGGGCGTAGCTGAGCATCATGGGTCTCTGAGAGGAGATCATCTGCTGGTCGATGGTGTTGTAGAAATGGGCCACCTGCCAGAGACAAACACAGAGTCACATCTAAACATAAATAAAATACAGGACGTGGGTCCATGTGTGTGTGTAAAACAGTGTGTGTGTGTGTGTGTGTGTGTGTGTGTGTGTGTGTGTGTGTGTGTGTGTGTGTGTGTGTCCTTGCCTGTTTGAGGATGATGGCCTGTCTGTAGAACTTGTCTGCGGTGTTGGCAGCCTGCTGGATCTTGGCTGGGATGGGGAAGCCAAGGGCTGACAGCTGTCTGACCTCCCTCAGCAGAGTCACCAGACGGTCAGAGTACTGGATCTTCAGCTTTCCATCTATATGGTCCAGCTCCATCACACGGTTACTGGCCTGAAGACTGGAGGGAGGGAGAACAGTGGGTTTATTATACAGTATTAATACAGAATGGATGGACTGATGGACAAATTGCTGTATGGTTCTCAACTGACCTGATGCCAGACTTTGGGTCAGAGAGGCCAGAGAGGATGTCTCTGGACCAGTCATCAAACTGTTCCTGTTCGTAGGCCCGTAGAACCTCCAGCAGGTCGTCACAGAACCGCAGGAACGAGTGGAACCCTGACAGGTCTGACAGCAGAGCCTGCGCTATCTTGATGGAGTCCTCCACCTCAGGTACAAACAGTCAGCCGATCAATCAACACACACACACACACACACACACACACACACACACACACACACACACACACACAGAGAGAGAGAAAGAGACGAACTGCACACACACCTTATGGAGAAGCTGGCGGACCCATACAATGTTGTTGACGACCTCAGGGAGATTCCGGCCAGCCAGGGGGCCGGACTTTTCTCCCGGGGCGCCATGGCAACGACCCTCAAAGTCTGTCCGCAGCACTGGGAGGGGTCAAAGGTCAATTCATGATTAGGACATGAGGGGTGACATCACAAACAACATGACATAGTCTCTGAAGTACTGAACTCCTATTGACCCTTGATGTATTCCAGCAGTCTGGCCAGCAGAGTCTCCCTCTCTGACTGCAGCTCCTTGCTGACGTTGGGTCGTCTGATCAGCTCCTTGTGCTTCTGAAACACCTGAAGCAGCTGTAAACACAAGTTCAATGAATTAATAATGAGGTCAGCATTTTCAAAACAATGAAATTCAACTTCATGTAACTAGACAAGTGATGTTCTGACCTGCTGTGGGTTGTCCTGTACATCTGCTATGTAGGCCTTCAGTCTGCCTGCCACCTCCTGCTCTGCTGGGGCGATGGCTCGCTCAAACTGGGCTACTGCCGCCCTCCACAGAGGCTACAGCAGAGAGAGAGAGAAACGTCAACCAGCTCAGGTAACTCCGTAAACATTAAAGCTTCTAATATGTAGTTCTGTCATTTTACATACTCCCTCTCTCTCTGTCTTTCAAATTCAATTTAAGGGGCGTTATTGGCATGGGAAGCATATGTTTACATTGCCAAAGCAAGTGAGGTAGATAAACAATACAAAAATGAACAGCAAAATAAATCTCAATTTCAATTCATATGTTCACATTGGCAACGCAAGTCATATTATGTCTATACACAGTGTTGTAATGATGTAAACGGTTAAAGTACAAAAGGGAAAATAAATAAACATAAATATGGGTTGTATTTACAATGGTGTTGGTTCTTCACTGGTTGACCTTTTCTTATGGCAAAACGGTCAGAAATCTGGCACACTGTGGTATTTCACCCAATGGATACGGGAGATGATCAAAATTGGATTTGTTCTTTGTGGGTCTGTGTAATCTGAGGGAAATATGTGTCTCTAATATGGTCATACATTTGGCAGGAGGTTAGGAAGTGCAGCTCAGTTTCCACCTCATTTTGTGGGCAGTGTGCACATAAGCCTGTCTTCTCTTGAGAGCCATGTCTGCCTACGGCGGCCTTTCTCAATAGCAAGGCTACGCTCACTGAGTCTGTACATAGTCAAAGCTTTCCTTAAGTTTGGGTCAGTCACAGTGGTCAGGTATTCTGCCACTGTGTACTCTCTGTTTAGGGCCAAATATCATTCTAGTTTGGGTCAGTCACAGTGGTCAGGTATTCTGCCACTGTGTACTCTCTGTTTAGGGCCAAATATCATTCTAATTTTCTCTGTTGTTTTGTAAATTCTTTCCAATGCGTCAAGTAATTATCTTTTTATTTTCTCATGGTTTGGTTGGGTCTAATTGTGTTGTTGTCCTGGGGCTCTGTGGGGTGTGTTTGTGTTTGTGAACAGAGCCCCAGGACCAGCTTGCTTAGGGGTCTCTTCTCCAGGTTCATCTCTCTGTAGGTGATGGCTTTGTTATGGAAGGTTTGTGAATCGCTTCCTTTTAGGTGGTTGTAGAATTTAACGGCTCTTTTCTGGATTTTGATAATTAGTGGGTATCGGACTAATTCTACCCTGCATGTATTATTTGGTGGTTTACGTTGTACACCAAATATATTTTTGCAGAATTCTGTATGCAGAGTCTCTATTTGTGAATTGTTAGTTGGTGAGCAGACTCCAGACCTCACAACCATAAAGGGCAATGGGCTCTATGACCAATTCAAGTATTTTTAGCCAGATCCTAATTGGTTTGTCGAATTTTATGTTCCTTTTGATGGCATAGAAAGCCCTTCTTGCCTTGTCTCTCAGATTGTTCACAGTTTTGTGGAAGTTATCTGTGGCGCTGATGTTTAGGCCGAGGTGTGCATAGTTTTTTGTGAGCTCTAGGTGTCACGACTTCTGCCGAAGTCGTTGCCTCTCCTTGTTCGGGCGGTGCTCGGCGTTCGACGTCACCGGTCTTCTAGCCATCATTGATCCATTTTTCATTTTCCATTGGTTTTGTCTTGTCTTCCCACACACCTGTTTTCAATCCCATTCATTACCTGTTGTGTATTTAACCCCCTGTTTCCCCTCATGTCTTTGTCAGAGATTGTTTATTGTCAGTGTAGTGTTTTTTGTATAGGTGCGCAACGGGTCTTCGTACCCATATTTGTTTATATTCATTTTTCTATTTAGTGTTATGGAGCATGTTACTTTGGACATTTATTAAAAGACTCCATTTTACACTCCGTTTGACTCTCCTGCACCTGACTTCCCTGCCACCTATACACATATATCTGACACTAGGGCAACGGTGTATAGATGGACTTTGGCAACTGGACCTTTTTTGGAACACCATTATCTTTGTCTTACTGAGATTTACTGTCAGGGCTCAGGTCTGACAGAATCTGTGCAGAAGATCTAGGTGCTACTGTTGGCCCTTCTTGGTTGGGGACAGAAGCACCAGATCATCGGCAAACAGAAGACATTTGACTTCAGATTCTAATAGGGTGAAGTGTCAGGTGCTGAAGTCTGTTTGTTGCCAATTTGTTGACATACCTCAGTATAGGGGTTGTAGTGTAAGGGGTTGAGGCCAGAGAAGGGTTCAAATACGCGAGCCAAGGCCTGCTGTTTTACTCCAGGCAGCAGACGAAGCAGCTTCTCATGGACCATACGGATCGTCACCACCTGAGACACACATCCACACACACAGGTCAGAGTTTGTCAAGAACTGTACGGATCGTCACCGCCTGAGACACACATCCACACACACAGGTCAGAGTTTGTCAAGAACTGAACGGATCGTCACCACCTGAGACACACATCCACACACACAGGTCAGAGTTTGTCAAGAACTGTAAGGATCGTCACCACCAGAGACACATCCACACACACAGGTCAGAGTTTGTCAAGAACTGTACGGATCGTCACCACCAGAGACACACATCCACACACACAGGTCAGAGTTTGTCAAGAACTGTACGGATCGTCACCACCTGAGACACACATCCACACACACAGGTCAGAGTTTGTCAAGAACTGTACGGATCGTCACCACCAGAGACACATCCACACACACAGGTCAGAGTTTGTCAAGAACTGTACGGATCGTCACCACCTGAGACACACATCCACACACACAGGTCAGAGTTTGTCAAGAACTGTACGGATCGTCACCACCTGAGACACACAGGTCAGAGTTTGTCAAGAACTGAACGGATCGTCACCACCTGAGACACACATCCACACACACAGGTCAGAGTTTGTCAAGAACTGTACGGATCGTCACCACCTGAGACACACATCCACACACACAGGTCAGAGTTTGTTAAGAACTGAACGGATCGTCACCTCCTCAGAAAGAGAAGTGGTGAAGGATGAGTCACAGACAGTCATACATGTCAAATATACAGTACACACACACACACACGTCATTAAGTCATATGGTAAAGCTTCATCAGTAACCTCAGGATAGAATATCAGGAACATTGTCACTTAAGAAAAAAAGGAAGTGGGGTGTAGTGACTTAGTCAAAAGGATCTATGAAGAGGGAGTGCATGGCTATCCTATACTTCCTGATATACAATTATGACAATGATGTTAATGACACTGAGAAGGATTGACAGCTGGTGCATCTGACCTCATCCAGTCTCTGAGCCAGGCTGTGCAGGGCCTGTGGGCGATGCTTGTCTCCCTTCCAGGGGTAAGGGGCGTATCTCTTCCACACCTGTCCACTCAGGTGCTCACAGGCCGACACCCACTGCTCACAGATGACCAGGCCGACTCTCAGGCTCTCCCTCACAGACAGGAACGGGTCCAAAAAGAGTTTCACACCACTCAGTTTCTTCTGCACGTACCTGCCCAGCGCACCACCTGACACACATAAACACACAGTCAGAAACACAAGCCATGGCAGGCCTTCTGGAATAACGCACCACCACCATAATAAATACAGTAGCTCTCTGACAGCTCATTTTCAGCTCTAGGCGTGGGCATCTGTGAGCAGTGGGTGTGGGCCTGTGTGTGTGTGTGTGTCATACCGATGACGTCCATGAGTCTGAGCATGCGTGTCTCAGGAAAAGGATCATGGTCGTTCTGCCTCCACACGTCATCCAGTGTGTCTCTGCTCACCTCCACCAGCTCCACAGCATCAGCCAGACAGACACCATCCAGACCACTGTAGTCCTGATACACACAGAGGGATGAGACGGTCAACATGCTCACTCACCCCTTCCTTCCTTCCTTCCTCTTTCGTCCATCATAGGTTGATGGTGACCATGACATGATTGATTGGGATGAGTCTGGGGTATGGTGAGTGAGCAGATGGCTGATGAGGACAATCTGAGCCGGGAACATTCTTTACTTTACTGCCTTAATTGTCCCCTTGGGGGAAATTTGTGGCAGTATCATACACAATAAAAATGGACAATACACAATAGAACTTCATGACAGTAATATACAGTATGAGAAGCCTGCTGGTCTTTGTGATTGGATCGGGACATTAGCCCATGCTATTTAGGAGGGATATCACATTTGGCACAAATGATTGTCTAGTCCTGTTTTTTTTCACTCTTTGGCACACTGGACATGATATAATGGTAGTAGACATGCAGTCCATGCCTTCTCTATGGGCTTGAAGAGCTCAGAGAAGTGTGCGGCCCTCTCTCTCACAGTGCTCCTGTCCCCAGACTCAGAGAGATCCGCCCAGTACTGGAATTCATCCACCGGGGTCAGGATACCTGCACAGACAGAAGAACACACCTTTTAACTATGATTAGACCGGGGATCGTTGTTGCTCTTGTGTCTTGATATTATTTGATGTAATTCCCCTGTTACATTTTGATGTACTAGTAGATATATCCTAGGCTGAGGGGTTTGCTAAAGCTCATAGAGATCCAGATCCAGGCTATTCTGAATCATGTGATGAGCAGTGTGCACCCACCCAGGATGTCATCTTCCCCTGGACTCCTCTTGCCAGAGTCTTCTGTTCCAGCCCTGCGGACCACAGAGCCTAGCCCCTGCTCCAGCTCACTTAGCAGGCCCGCAAGCTTAGGGTCAAATGCTGAGCTCCACCGCTCATCCTTGAATAAGGGAATACATTTTTTAAAATCTATAAAACACACCTGTAACACACACCTGCAAGGTATAAAGGTATTACCTCTTTAGTACACAGGTATATATGTTCATCACACAGGCAACCGATCCCACCTTGAGTAGCATAGGGGCGAACACCTGTCGCACGGCCTGGTAGAGGGTACTGATAGGAGACTCTAGCATGGAGGACACCAGGACATTCTGGTGCAGGTTCTCCTCTGTTATCACTGTGGGACGCAGCTTGAAGAACACTAGCACCTTCTCTCTGCTGTACCCAGCCTCAATCTTTAAACAGCCATAACAAAAAGCAGAAAAAAATAGGATATTGGTTAGGTCAATTTCAATTATGTAGGAACAAAATTATAAAGTCCATAGCTAAGTTCCTGGTTAACAAGAAAACGTCTGTTCTTATCTTGGTAGATGTGAACAAAGAAAGAAGTGTATGTTCATCAATGTGTGTGTTTTACAATATTACTAATTGGATATGATATGTTTTATTGTCTAGTATACCTTGTTTGACAGGCACAGGTCATTCTCGTGTTTGTTGACAGCAAGCACGAATTCGTTCCCATCATCTAAGAAGTTGTTGAGTTCCTCAGACCCAACCAGGGATGCAGACGGCTTTAGGCCGAAGTAGTTCCCTGTCGTGGTGAGGACGAACTGCTTGCGGGCGTCATCCGAGCCGTGAGGCATCTCTCACTTCTTGTTTTGTGGCCAATTGAACAGATTGTTTTCGGATTCACTGGTGGAAAAAAACAGCTAATGTCATACTCTGACGATGTCACACATCCCTACCTGGGCTAACCAAAAGTATGTCAAGCCAAACCACTTGTTACTCACTAGCTAGCTGCATTGCTAAGCTAGCTATTTATCTTAAAAACCGTAGTCCATAAACGTCCAATAACGTACCGTCAGCAAACTGACGGCCAGTTGTAAAGACGAAACGCACTGGCATCACTGAGGTATATATGAACTGGCATGTTATGGCGTTTGCGATCTACCTGGAAAGCTAACGACCTGGGTAGGTAGCTAGTTAGCGTAGCTATCATGCTACCTATAGCTAGCAAGTTCATAACAGTTTCATCTAGCTAGCTAGATACCGTACTTACGGGTTAAAGAGGTCGCTTCGACTATAAGACCGAATGTGGACATCAAAGCACTAAATTATATCTGCAACGTAAAAACTAACATTACTATCCCAATTTTAGGCGAGTGGGTACTTCTGCACAATCTGCAGTTGATGTCTTGTTTCTGCACCAAGAGTGAAGCTGGCGTAGTTACCATTGAAACTACGGCAGCTACGTAGCTAGCTATCTGAACTGCAGTGCTCACTGGTTGGCTACGTAAAATGTTTTTAAAGTGCCTTAGCTATCCGTGGTAAGCCACTGGCAGAGAGAAGGGCTTCGACTTTAGTGTTGTCATGTACACCGAATACATACAGCAGGTCTAAAACTGTACAGTGAAACTAGCTTTTATGAGGTCTTTCCAACAATGCAGAAGAACAGTAATGGATTCTCTAGCGGAAAAAGCAGCTAATATCAAAGTGAATCACACTGTCACACATCCTGCAAAAAAATATGGCAAACTTTTAGGGTAGCTACTTTGCTAAGCTAGAGATTTTGCTCAGGGTAAGTTGCTAGAGGCAGGTTGATTTGTTGCTAAAAATTGAAAAATTACGTTGAGATGTCATTGCGTGCTAACGTAAAACTGCATAATTACGTAGAATACACAATAACGTTACTCAAATTGACTGGCCATCTCGGCGAAAAATATGATTTGACATTTGTTCATGTACAGACTCCAACTCTTTTCTGTACTTCTGGCTGTAGAATTTTGATTGAGACATGTTGTTTGATGTTGTAAGTTCTGTTCAAGACTGCAGTCAGCCAACAACAATTTGCCTGTGCACGAGCTGAGCGCCTGCTGCTGACGTCACTCACAATGCACTTTTGCAGCCAGGCACGTGTATTGTAACTGAGTGTGTGACAGAGAAAATCGTTTTTGTGTCATTTAGAGGGAAAATGCGTGCATTTTAGCTTTTGAGTGACTTTTCAAAAGTTGCTAAAAGTTCCAAATACATTTTTAAAAGTAGCTAAATTTGCTGCTCGGTGCTGTTTGAAAAAAAAGTTGCCAGGGTAGTCTGAAAAGTTGCTAAATCTAGCAACAAAATTGCTAAATTGGCATCACTGAGTTACTGTATACAGTATATACAGGTCATTGCCATTAATACAACATGCAGGTATACTGAAGTGATTGACGAACAGTACCTTCAGAAAGTATTCACGTCCCTTGACTTTTTCTACATTTAGTTGTGTTACAAAGGGGGGTTAAAATGGATTTAATTCATCAACAAAAAGCATTCTACAATTTACACAAAATACTCTGTAACGTCAAAGTGGAAGGAACATTTTTACTCTGTAGATCTGGCCTCTACACGGAATTCCAATTTCAGAAAGTTCAACAGCAATAAATAAAATCACCATCATGGAATTAAATAAAAACAAGCTCCATTCATCTAGTCCTTCATCACTGGCCCGGCAACAAGCCACTGCTTGCAAGTCAATGCTATGTACCTATCTGATGTATGCCAGCCGGCATGATGTAACTGAGACGGGAATGCATGTAGGGTAGGAGAATGCTTTGGTGTTTCTGAGTTTCCTAGGGCACGGCTTACCCTCTTTGACAGCCTCAAATGGCAGGATTCAGACTCGGAAGTTTCACCCAGCAGGGCCCATTCGGGACAAAGGAGAACAGCCCCTGACTGTGATATTATAGACCAGAGAAAAATCACATGGGTGGCATAATGATGGTTATTGGAGAAGCTAAAGCAAATGGAACATATCAGGTGGCTGTTTCATAGTTTAGCTTGGGGTTTCAATAATGTATAATGTAGTAGTGTAATTTATAGTTGTGTAACATGGTTCACATCAGAATAGTTTTCAGAATTTTTGAATCAGTCTTTATGAGGGAAGAACACATCAAGACTAAAATGGCAGTCATAGTTGTAATAGTGAGTCCTTGTAGAGATTCAGCACAGTCTAGTGTAGTGTGGATGGTCCTGCTCGTGAAAAATTTCAGACCATTTTTATTGAATATCAAATCACTTTCATAAACAGTCAGGTCAGGACTAAGATAGTTGTTTATTCTACTTTTTATTATGTTTTAAAGAGGGAACGAGGAAGAAAGTATAGTCTGCCTTCTGCAGAGGAAGTTCTTATGACATTATGAATACGGAGAGGTCAGCAGTAGAGCTCTGTTTCTCATGTTTTTAAATGTAGGAAATTAAGGGAATCCCTTTCAATAAAAATAGATGGCCACCCTTTCCCAGAAGCCCCTGCTTTGTTTTCTTTTGAAGTTATTGCTATGGTTTTTATGATCTCATCCCTCAGCCGCGGTGTAAGAGCTCCTCCTCACTTCCTGTAACGTGCGTGTGTATGTATGTGTGTGTGCGTGTGTGTATGTATGTGTGCCGAGGCAATAGGTGCGATGAGTTGGTAGGGAGTTTCTGCAGTCCATGTTAATACTGAGGTTTACCACACCTCTGTTCGTGTCTGAGTTTAGCCCTCATGCTGCATACTGTGTCAGCATGGTCTGATCTGATCGTCTGATATCTGTAGCCTGTATGGAGGGGAGGAAAGCCTCATCCTAACACATTCTTTTGCAGTTAGGTACGTGGTTTGGGGGTATGAGTACTTGGGTGGGTATACTTACAGCTGAGTCCTGAGTCCTGGGTACAGACACTGCAGTTGGTACCCACCTGGCTAGTGTGTTGCTGAACAGCTGAGTCCTGGGTAGAGACACTGCAGTTGGTACCCACCTGGCTAATGTGTTGCTGAACAGCTGAGTCCTGGGTACAGACACTGCAGTTGGTACCCACCTGGCTAGTGTGCTGCTGAACAGCTGAGTCCTGGGTACAGACACTGCAGTTGGTACGCACCTGGCTAGTGTGTTGCTGAACAGCTGAGTCCTGGGTACAGACACTGCAGTTGGTACGCACCTGGCTAGTGTGTTGCTGAACAGCTGAGCCCTGGGTACAGACACTGCAGTTGGTACCCACCTGGCTAGTGTGTTGCTGAACAGCTGAGTCCTGGGTAGAGACACTGCAGTTGGTACCCACCTGGCTAATGTGTTGCTGAACAGCTGAGTCCTGGGTAGAGACACTGCAGTTGGTACCCACCTGGCTAGTGTGTTGCTGTATGCTGCATCTAGAATGTTTTATCGCTGGAGCAGCACTGATAAACTACATGACTCAAAATCTACCAAGCGGAAGAGTCCTTCCCCCAAGTAAATCACACTTCTTCAGAACACAGAGTGAATTACTCACTTCACTGATTATACCAGATAAGGGTGGGTACAGTGTATTAGGTAGGTCACACTCTTTTCATGCCACTTCGATTCAAAGTTATTTTCGTGGCAGGTTAGGAGAGCATTTTTGCTAACCCTAACCCTTTTTCTAACCTTAACCCTAGTCTCCTAACCTGCTGCGTTAATTCTCCTAACCTGCTACTTTAATTCTCCGAACCTGCTACTTTAATTCTCTTAACCTGCTGCATTAATTCTCCTAACCTACTACGTTAATTCTCCTAACCTGCTGCATTAATTCTCCTAACCTGCTGCGTTAATTCTCGTAACCTGCTGCGTTAATTCTCGTAACCTGCTGCGTTAATTCTCCTAACCTGCAGCGTTAATTCTCCTAACCTGCTGCATTAATTCTCCTAACCTGCTGCATTAATTCTCCTAACCTGCTGCGTTAATTCTCCTAACCTGCTGCGTTAATTCTCGTAACCTGCTGCATTAATTCTCCTAACCTGCTGCGTTAATTCTCCTAACCTGCTGCGTTAATTCTCCTAACCTGCTGCGTTAATTCTCTTAACCCGCTGCGTTAATTCTCCTAACCTGCTGCATTAATTCTCCTAACCTGTTGCGTTAATTCTCCTAACCTGCTGCGTTAATTCTCCTAACCTGCTGCGTTAATTCTCCTAACCTGCTGCGTTAATTCTCCTAACCTGCTGCGTTAATTCTCCTAACCTGCTACGTTAATTCTCCTAATCTGCTGCGTTAATTCTCCTAACCTGCTGCGTTAATTCTCCTAACCTGCTGCGTTAATTCTCCTAACCTGCTGCATTAATTCTCCTAACCTGCTACGTTAATTCTCCTAACCTGCTGCGTTAATTCTCCTAACCTGCTACGTTAATTCTCCTAACCTGCTGCGTTAATTCTCCTAACCTGCTACTTTAATTCTCCTAACCTGCAGCGTTAATTCTCCTAACCTGCTGCATTAATTCTCCTAACCTGCTGCGTTAATTCTCCTAACCTGCTGCGTTAATTCTCCTAACCTGCTGCGTTAATTCTCCTAACCTGCAGCGTTAATTCTCCTAACCTGCAGCGTTAATTCTCCTAACCTGCTGCGTTAATTCTCCTAACCTGCTGCGTTAATTCTCCTAACCTGCTGCGTTAATTCTCCTAACCTGCAGCGTTAATTCTCCTAACCTGCTGCGTTAATTCTCCTAACCTGCTGTGTTAATTCTCCTAACCTGCAGCGTTAATTCTCCTAACCTGCTGCGTTAATTCTCCTAACCTGCTGCGTTAATTCTCCTAACCTGCTGCGTTAATTCTCCTAACCTGCTGCGTTAATTCTCCTAACCTGCTGCGTTAATTATCCTAACCTGCTGCGTTAATTCTCTTAACCCGCTGCGTTAATTCTCCTAACCTGCTGCATTAATTCTCCTAACCTGTTGCGTTAATTCTCCTAACCTGCTGCGTTAATTCTCCTAACCTGCTGCGTTAATTCTCCTAACCTGCTGCGTTAATTCTCCTAACCTGCTGCGTTAATTCTCCTAACCTGCTACGTTAATTCTCCTAATCTGCTGCGTTAATTCTCCTAACCTGCTGCGTTAATTCTCCTAACCTGCTGCGTTAATTCTCCTAACCTGCTGCATTAATTCTCCTAACCTGCTACGTTAATTCTCCTAACCTGCTGCGTTAATTCTCCTAACCTGCTACGTTAATTCTCCTAACCTGCTGCGTTAATTCTCCTAACCTGCTACTTTAATTCTCCTAACCTGCAGCGTTAATTCTCCTAACCTGCTGCATTAATTCTCCTAACCTGCTGCGTTAATTCTCCTAACCTGCTGCGTTAATTCTCCTAACCTGCTGCGTTAATTCTCCTAACCTGCAGCGTTAATTCTCCTAACCTGCAGCGTTAATTCTCCTAACCTGCTGCGTTAATTCTCCTAACCTGCTGCGTTAATTCTCCTAACCTGCTGCGTTAATTCTCCTAACCTGCAGCGTTAATTCTCCTAACCTGCTGCGTTAATTCTCCTAACCTGCTGTGTTAATTCTCCTAACCTGCAGCGTTAATTCTCCTAACCTGCTGCGTTAATTCTCCTAACCTGCTGCGTTAATTCTCCTAACCTGCTGCGTTAATTCTCCTAACCTGCTGCGTTAATTCTCCTAACCTGCTACATGAATTCTCCTAACCTGCAGCGTTAATTCTCCTAACCTGCTGCATTAATTCTCCTAACCTGCTGCATTAATTCTCCTAACCTGCTGCGTAAGTTCTCCTAACCTGCTGCGTTAATTCTCCTAACCTGCTGCATTAATTCTCCTAACCTTCTACGTTAATTCTCCTAACCTGCTGCGTAAGTTCTCCTAACCTGCTGCGTAAGTTCTCCTAACTTTCTATGAAAGGTCACTTCGGTATCGAAATGGCTTTAAAAGTGTTTCCCTATATTAGTAGGATATAATTAGTCTGCGCCTGTGTTTCTCTTTGACATCAGGACAGGAAACCAGGAAACCCCGGGACATTTCCTGAGACATACATCAGTACGCAACACCATTTGTTCAAACAACATTCTCTCCCAAATCAAATCAAATCAAATTGTATTTGTCACATGCGCCGAATACACAGGTGTAGACCTTACAGTGAAATGCTTACTTACAAGCCCTTAACCAACAATACCGTTTATCTAAAAAAAAGTGTTAAGAAAGTATTTACTAAAATAAACTGAATATATATATTTTTTAATAAATAAATAAAGAAGCAGCCAAAAACTTACAGTAGCGAGGCTATATACAGGAGGTACCGGTACAGAGTAAATGTGAGGAGGCTATATACAGGAGGTACCGGTGCAGAGTAAATGTGAGGAGGCTATATACAGGAGGTACCGGTACAGAGTAAATGTGAGGAGGCTATATACAGGAGGTACCGGTACAGAGTAAATGTGAGGAGGCTATATACAGGAGGTACCGGTACAGAGTAAATGTGAGGAGGCTATATACAGGAGGTACCGGTACAGAGTAAATGTGAGGAGGCTATATACAGGAGGTACCGGTACAGAGTAAATGTGAGGAGGCTATATACAGGAGGTACCGGTACAGCGTAAATGTGAGGAGGCTATATACAGGAGGTACCGGTACAGAGTAAATGTGAGGAGGCTATATACAGGAGGTACCGGTACAGAGTAAATGTGAGGAGGCTATATACAGGAGGTACCGGTACAGAGTAAATGTGAGGAGGCTATATACAGGAGGTACCGGTACAGAGTAAATGCGAGGAGGCTATATACAAGTGGTACCGGTGCAGAGTAAATGTGAGGAGGTTATATACAGGAGGTACCGGTACAGCACTATTGGCCCAGCATCATCCGTGTTTGGCCGGGGTAGGCCGTCATTGTAAATAAGAATTTGTTCTTAACTGACTTGCCTAGTTAAATAAAGGTTAAATAAATAAACACATTAAGAAGGAAATACATTCCACAAATTAACTTTTAAGGAGGCACACCTGTTAATTGAAATGTATTCCAGGTGACTACCTCATGAAGCTGGTTGAGAGAATGCCAAGAGTGTGCAAAGCTGCCATCAAGGCAAAGGATGGCTACTATAAAATATATTTTGATTTGTTAAACACTTTTTTGGTTACTACATGATTCCATATGTGTTATTTCATAGTTTTGATGTCTTCATATATATCCTTCCTGTTTGGCCCTGTCCGGGGGTGTCCTCAGATGGGGCCACAGTGTCTCCTGACCCCTCCTGTCTCAGCCTCCAGTATTTATGCTGCAGTAGTTTATGTGTCGGGGGGCTAGGGTCAGTTTGTTATATCTGGAGTACTTCACCCCACATAGCCTGGTTCCTTTCTAGGTTTCTTCCTAGGTTTTGGCCTTTCTAGGGAGTTTTTCCTAGCCACCGTGCTTCTACACCTGCATTGCTTGCTGTTTGGGGTTTTAGGCTGGGTTTCTGTACAGCACTTTGAGATATCAGCTGATGTACGAAGGGCTATATAAATAAATTTGATTTGATTTGATTTGATTCGCTATTATTCTACAATGTAGAAAATAGTAAAAATAAAGAAAAACCCTTGAATGAGTAGGTGTTCTAAAACTTTTGAACAGTAGTGTATATAGGGAAGTGAGAGTCTTAACTTAACCCCACCCCCTCACCACTCACACAATACGAACACACCCTGTTGTAAGAAGGGACCAAATTCTGATAAGCTGCTGTATGCTACAATGGCAACATTAGTAAACTAGAAAAGCAAAAAGGACTTTCCCTGGCTAAAGCCACACCCCCAGAATGCTGAAGGAAGAGGGGCTGGTTGTCTGTGCTGAGAACACATCACACGCCAACTTCTCCGACTTCACACTCGATTGCGGCTGTTAAGAAAGGCAAAGCATGACTGTGGTAAGAATGTCTTTATTTCCCCCTCATGGGCTTTATAACTGTTACAAATGTTTACAGCTCTTCCAGACTGGCTTGTAGTGGATGTGCTATTGTTGTTGTAGATTTACTTAGGTAATACAGTGCAGGTTAAGGTGAAGCAGTTTAATTAAATAATGTAATATTATGGTATTCAGTTTAACCTACTATATCATATATCTTGAATGAATGGAGGTTGTTGGCGTTTCAGGTTATTAACCAAAACAATCGCTGTAGAGATGTGACTCCTACTCTTAGGGTTGACTGTAGTATCTGGAGACATGTAGCCAACAGATGATGGAGCCGTAAAAACTGACAGGACATTGGCTGCATTTACATAGGCAGCTCAATTCTGATATATTCTGATTGGTCAAAAGATGAAATATTGGCAAAAGATCTGATCTGATTAGTCAAAAGACAAATTATTGGCAAAATTGGGCTGCCTGTGTAAAACCTCCGTAGTGTCATATTACATATTTTAAATAAACGTTTATCATCATCTCTGTCTAAATGGTTTAATATGTAAATCGTGTTGCATGGACAGTGCATTATACATTTTTGAAATTACTTATTTGCAAACATTGTCAATCACATGGATAAAGTTAAACATTTTCACACAGTGGATTTCACCTACTTATGGTCAGATTAACTCTGAAGTTTTCATATTTTGTGTTTTGATAAAACTACTAAACATTTCATAATGGATTTCAGTTTTTATTGACTGCTATCTGAGTAACACAGTAAACACGAACACAAACTTCTCACTCAGCATATTTCTAGTACCAACCTTTTTCCACTCACTCTCGCTGCAACATAACAAAATCATCTGTGTCAGGATCAGTGTGAAACTACTGTTTGCCACATGCTCAGTTGACCATGAAGGCATACACGAATGCATAGGAATGCACACGAATGCACACAAATGCACACGAATGCACACGCGCATGCTTATGTTGTGTTTATGTATGATTGTTTTCATGTGTGTGCATTATAGCAATATATTTAATATACTGCAACAATGTACAGTTCTTCTGTACTGTTGATACTGTAACCTGTGTTCATGAAACTCATCCTACAAGCTGATACCACAACAACGGAGATGTATATTTCTGGGGATTCCCCCTGGCTTATTAATTAGAAACGTATCTGACAACCAAGCCAGTTCCCTTCGTCTGCCCCCGCACAATCCTCTGGCCTGTCACATTCTACTGATGCAATCGTTTTATATCTTTACACTCAAGTGTTTAACACATAACAAAGTCCTTGCAAGACAATGTGTAAAAGACACACGATTGAAGAACAGAATTGTTGTTTGATTCTCTTCAGATCAACGTTAAATCAACTCTGAACTCCTATCCTTAACTACCAATCCCTGAGATGAATCAATAACCATGACCACAAATATCTCACGAGGCACTAGTACAGCACCGCAAGATTGTCTAGATAGCGAACTCATCACCTGGACCCAGTTTTTAAAAAGTTATATATCTGGACTTCGCCTATCGGTTAGGATTAAATGCATAGAAATAGAATGAATAGACAAATCATTGACTTGAATGGGGACTCCCGTTCTATTCATTATATTTCTATGCATTTAATCCTATCCTATAGCTGAAATACGAATAGATAACTTTTGAAAAACTGGGCCCTGTGTTTAGGCCTACCACACACAGTAGCAAAGAATTTCCTGAAGTAACTCCCTTGTATAGGGATTTCCCTTAGGGTTTTATTGACTGACTATTAGGGAACAGAGTAACCATGGAGACAGAATTTCTCTCAATGCTCATCAATTTCCTTAACCTGGTTATTATAATAAATATAGAATGAAGATATTTCTTAATTACTTTTTGTATCTCACCATATTAGCTGAGGATTAATAAGCAAACTCCTGTGTCATTTCTGAGTGTATATTTACCCTGATATGAATCTGATCATATGAAACCTGATCATTGGTTGTGAGTGCTGCTGTTTGAACTAATGTGTGTGTGTGTTTTCTGCAGGACTACGGGATGTGTGCGCGTCGGCTGCTTCGGTAAGTAGTACTCGCTGTGTGACCATGATTATGGCGGGACTGTGGCTTGATTATTTGCGGCTGTTGGCATACTTCGTTTACATGCAACTCTATTGGTTCGTTTTGATACAATGATATGTTTTTTAATAAGAATAATATTTCATTTGTAGAGTGTTATTTCACACTATCTAGAGTCAGATCTCTTCACAGCTTGTTTACATGAGTGTGTGGTGACAGTATCCGATAGAGAGAATGTCGCTGTGGGTCTCCAGTGGAATTTCAGTTTTCTCTGGGTTTCCTTGGTATACAGTACATTCCTGAAAGCTGGAGGAATGTGTGCCTGCAATTAAAGGATAATATTAATAACATTTAGGAGTGTGTTTCTGGAAACAGGTTATTAGGAAATAAGAATGCTTCCCGTAACCATGCCAGTGACCTCACCTAACAGTCCTCAGCTGATTGTAATGTTGTTATGGTTTACAGAAGGTGTGTCATCTTATTCCTGGTATCGGTTCAGTTCATTCAAAGTAAAGGTAAGAATTTAATCAACTGACAAGAATATGACATCATGACACCTGCCACTTTATCTAATCAGATCTTTACTGATGGAGATACTTCGGTGTGTGTGTGTGTGTGTGTGTGTGTGTGTGTGTGTGTGTGTGTGTGTGTCTGTGTGTGTGTGTGTGTGTGTGTGTGTGTGTGTGTGTGTGTGTGTGTGTGTGTGTGTGTGTGTGTGTGTGTGTGTGTGTGTGTTCCTGCGTGTGTGTTTGTGTGTCTGTGTACAATTTCCCTGTAAGATTGGATTTGCAATAACATCTGAACCATAATGGTATCTATTCAGTAGAAGGGAATGTACCAGACACTTTCAGACGAGAGAAAAGGGCAAACGTGTCAGATAGATAAGGGAGGGGGGAAAAAAGGAACTGCCTAATGTCTACCCTTCCCGAACCTCTAACCTCTTTCACCCTCTCTATCAGATGTCACCATGGTGATAGGAGAGGTGGGTGGGTCTGTGACCCTCCCCTGTACCTCTGACATCCAGAGACTCCCAAACCACCTGTATGTACAGAGACCTGACCCAAACAAGTTCATTAATGGCTACCATAAGACGAGGGACCTACCATCCCCTCACCCGGAGTATTCAAACCGTACTCAAGTAGACCACACACAGGGAACAATGAGGCTGTGGAGTATACGGCTGTCAGATGAGGGGCTGTACGAATGCCACATCGGATACCCAACCAAGAACAACCAGAAGAACATACAGCTCAGTGTGACAGGTAACGTTACCTCAGTTCAAACTCTCTTACCATGTTTGTGTTTAATTCATTTTTCTGTTTTATTCTCCCACTCGTGGAACATATCTTTCTGGGTGAGGGGGAAAAAGCTGATTCTGTTAGATGTGTGCTTGTAATACATGCACTAACAAGAGAAGACAAAACGAAAGCTATAATTGGCTGTCACTTAGACCGGCTTGTGTTGTTTTGCCCTTGTTTTGTGTTTTCAGTTAGAGGAAGTAAAACCAAGAAAAGAATCAAATCCTTTCCTTCTCTCGCTCCGCTCTCCTCCCTTTCCATCTATCCCCCTCTACAGCCAACTACAGCATCCCCAATGTAACAGTGGCCTGTGACAACGGCAGCTGCTTGGTGACATGTTCCTCTGACAACGGTTACCCTCGTAGGGATGTTGAGTGGAGCCTGAACCCTCCTCTTAACCAGAGCCACTGGGGAGTAGTGAACAGCAGTGGGTGGACAGACCCGGTCTCTATGCTGTTCTCTGTCTTCAGTTCCATATCCATCAACTGCTCCTCTGGACCCCGGCTGAACCTCAGCTGTGCTGTAGGGGGCGCCCTCTCACAGGAACACACTGTCTGTGAGGACTGAGATACTGTGTTTCTATCACTGTCATTAAATGTATAACATTGTACATTTCTGTCAAATTAATTAATTTGAAACCTTACATATATTGTATTTATCTACTATAGGCAGGCCTCCTGATATCTCTGTTGTCTCTGTGATCTGTGCTGTCTCTGTGATCGCTGCTGTTCTGCTGTGTTTCCTGGTTCTGGTATCTAGCAGGAAGAAAAAGAAGGCTCAAACAGCCAGAAGTAATCAAGGTAAGGATGACATTACTTGTGATAGAGGAGACAGACTGTATTGTTCCTTGGAAATGGGACCGGCAGGATAAAATATAATTGTCAATAAATTCATAAAACATATGGATGGGTTGGCGGACAATGTTATGTGCATCGATGTGGCATGGAAGGTGTGTATTCCTATAATTCTGAAAGGTCCGAAAGCTAGCAAAAATGACAAGAAGCTGTCATGTGGGGACTCGTAGGTGGCTCGTTTCAGCTCGTTGTATGTTATTGTTGATACCACGTCTTGTTTTGAGATAGCTAACCAACAACTCTAACTATGTATTGAGAGACAAGTGTTCAATGTGGAAATGTATTTCTTTTTCAATAAATATTTAGAGACTAAATATAGTTTACATGTTGTCAACAGTTTATGCCAACCCTGTCTGTTTTGGCGCATAGTTGCGCACACATCCATTTTTTTGCTAAACAACCAACCCGTCTATATCTTTCTGTTTCTCCAGGAGGAAAGGGAGCAGCAAGTTCAGAGGAGTGAGTATCTGTTTCACTCAAACTCACAGGATAAATACATCCCACTGGGAAAAACTGGTTCAGTCAACGTTGTTTCCACGTCGTGTTAACCCGCCCAAAAATCGATGCGATGACGTTGAGTCAACGTGGAAAACTATTTGGATTTGCAAACTGTAATCAACGTCAGGGCATTTAGTCTTTTTTTTCATCCAACTTTGAACCTGAATCCAATGTCATGGTGAATTTTCTTGTGAATTCACATTAGTTGACTACTCGACCAAATGTAAATCAGAACTAGACGTTGAACTGAAGTCTGTGCCCAGTGGGATAAGATCAAAAGCTTGACATTGGTTTCGATAACCTGTGCAATTGACCTGGCCAAGTAGTAAAAATGGTTTAGTTTTGTTTCATTCTTCTCCTCTCTTTCTTCTTCTCCTCTCCTTCTTCTTCTCCTCTCTTTCTTCTTCTCCTCTCTTTCTTCTTCTCCTCTCTTTCTTCTTCTCCTCTCTTTCTTCTTCTCCTCTCTTTCTTCTTCTCCTCTCTTTCTTCTTCTCCTCTCTTTCTTCTTCTCCTCTCCTTCTTCTTCTCCTCTCTTTCTTCTTCTCCTCTCTTTCTTCTTCTCCTCTCTTTCTTCTTCTCCTCTCTTTCTTCGTCTCCTCTCCTTCTTCTTCTCCTCTCCTTCTTCTTCTCCTCTCTTTCTTCTTCTCCTCTCTTTCTTCTTCTCTGCTTCCCAGAAATGTACAGCTGACCTGAAGGAATCCAGAAACTTGAACATTTGGAAGGCAGAATGTGAAAGGTTCTATCATTTGATAATTATAAATCTGAACTCATTGGATACTGCCTTCTAATGGGACATGATAAAGGGGTTGCTGAGGTGACCTAACCATTGCCTGGACTTGTTGCTGTTGGAAACTATGTTAGCTTTCCTCTACACGCTGCAGTTCAGGGGTGTTTTCACGGTGTTGAGGAGACTGACAATTGTATAAATATTTAACTAGTATGTTCAAATGACTGAGTTCCACAGAAGAACCAATGAAAACTAGAAGTGCAATGACTGTCCTCAATGTGTGCACTAATCCAGGGTATGTAGTATCCAAGGAAACATATCTAGTATTTGTACTGCGTTTGTATTAGGACTAGAGACATGCACTGCACTTTAGAGAAGCGTACACTTATCAAGTGAGCACTTATCAGGGATGGACTGTATTCAACTGATGAATACTGGAAGTGGATACTGTAAGTGGACACTGGAAGTGGATACTGGAAGTGAATACTGGAAGTGAATACTGGAAGTGGATACTGGAAGTGGATACTGTAAGTGGACACTGGAAGTGGATACTGGAAGTGAATACTGGAAGTGAATACTGGAAGTGGATACTGGAAGTGAATACTGGAAGTGGATACTGGAAGTGAATACTGGAAGTGAATACTGGAAGTGGATACTGGAAGTGAATACTGGAAGTGGATACTGGAAGTGGATACTGAAAGTGGATACTGAAAGTGGATACTGGAAGTGGATACTGGAAGTGGATACTGGAAGTGAATGTGTCTGTCCGTAATAGATCTTACCTCAGATCCTATACCAGCATCTCCCAGTAGGTCCGAGTCCACCCCACATACAGTTGAAGTCAGAAGTTTACATACACTTAGGTTGGAGTCATTAAATCAAATTTTTCCACCACTCCACAAATTTCTTGTTAATTAACAAACTATAGTTTTGGCAAGTCGGTTAGGACATCTACTTTGTGCATGACACAAGTCATTTTTCCAACAATTGTTTACAGACAGATTATTTCACTTATAATTCACTGCATCATAATTCCAGTGGGTCAGAAGTTTACATACACTAAGTTGACTGTGCCTTTAAACAGCTTGGAAAATTCCAGAAAATGATGTTATGGCTTTAGAAGCTTCTGATAGGCTAATTGACATCATTTGAGTCAATTGGAAGTGTACCTGTGGATGTATTTCAAGGCCTACCTTCAAACTCAGCACCTCTTTGCTTGACATCATGGGAAAATCAAAAGAAGTCAACCAAGACCTCAGAAAAATAGACCTCCACAAGTCTGGTTCATCCTTGGGAGCAATTTCCAAATGCCTGAAGGTACCACATTCATCTGTACAAACAATAGTACGCAAGTATAAACACCATGGGACCACACAGCCATCCTACCGCTCAGGAAGGAGACGCGTTCTATCTCCTAGAGACGAACGCACTATGGTGCGAAAAGTGAAAATCAATCCCAGAACAACAGCAAAGGACCTTGTGAAGATGCTGGAGGAAACAGGTACAAAAGTATCTATATCCACAGTAAAACGAGTCCTATATCGAAACAACCTGAAAGGCCGCTCAGCAAGGAAGAGGCTACTGCTCCAAAATCACCATAAAAAAGACAGACTACGGTTTGCAACTGCACATGGGGACAAGATTGTACTTTTTGGAGAAATATCCTCTGGTCTAATGAAACTATTTGGCCATAATGACCATTGTTATGTTTGGAGGAAAAGGGGGGAGGCTTGCAAGCCGAAGAACACCATCCCTACCGTGAAGCACGTGGGTGGCAGCATCATGTTGTGGGGGTGCTTTGTTGCAGGAGGGACTGGTGCGCTTCACAAAATAGATGGCATCATGAGGCAGGAAACATTATGTGGATGAAACATTATGTGGATATATTAAAACTTGGTCCCAAATGGGTCTTCCAAATAGACAATGACCCCAAGCATACTTCCAAAGTTGTGGCAAAATGGCTTAAGGACAACAAAGTCAAGGTATTGGAGTGGCCATCACAAAGCCGTGACCTCACACCTATAGAAAATTTGTGGGCAGAACTGAAAAAGCATGTGCAAGCAAGGAGGCCTACAAACCTGACTCAGTTACACCAGCTCTGTCAGGAGGAATGGGCCAACATTCACCCAACAAACCCAAAACGTTTTACCCAAGTTAAACAATTTAAAGGCAATGCTACCAAATACTAATTGAGTGAATGTAATCTTCTGACCCACTGGGAATGAGATGAAAGAAATAAAAGCTGAAATAAGTAATTCTCTCTACTATTAGTTTGACATTTCCCATTCTTAAAATAAAGTGTTGATCCTAACTGACCTAAAACAGGGAATTTTCACTAGGATTAAATGTCAGGAATTGTGAAACTGAGTTTAAATGTATTTGGCTAAAGTGTATGTAAACTTCCGACTTCAACTGTATTGCTGCCAGTCTAAACTGGTTTTAAAGCTGAGATCCGGTGAAACGGCGCCATTGGCTGCCGCATTATTTTGTGTTTTTTTTTTAAACGGGGCAGATGAGCATACACGCGCTGCTCTTCTATCGCATGTGAAATGATGTCAGAGGGGAAAAAACGGGTTTCTTTGTTTGCAGTAATGTCTTTGTTGTTGTAATATCGCAAACGGACGAGGCAGTTTTACCTCTACGGATTCCAGATTTAAGGACGTACAGGTGCTGGTTTTTCAGTGTTTGTGAGCAGAAGACGAATGCTGAACGTTTGTAACAATGTGTCTTGATTCTTTTTGGAATTATTTTCAAAAAAAAATTGTATGTAGGCTAAATATTTATATGAAATATGTTGTTCTCATGTAAGGTCATCTTGAGGGCATATAATATTTGTATTCTTCTATATAAGTTAGGAATAAGTTATTAATGTTAAATTATGTTTTTCAACTTTTTAATAGCTATTAAAAATGGTCTACTTTGCTATAAATAAGTGGTGGAGCTGTTGACAACACACAGCCCTTTTGTAGGACTGTGGATCAATTCTGTTAGGAACTCAGTCGGGGGCTTAATTTACTGTTTAAAGTTAGAATAGTAGACTACACAAAGTTATATTTCAAAATTGAGTTTTGAATCTGCATCTTTTCCCAATAAATTTCACTTAGGACCCCCAAAAGGCTAGGTCCGGCTCTGACTGCATGTGTGGGTATGTAGACCCACGAGCCAGTGTGGCCCCTAATGATGAGTTCAGTTTTTTTGTGGCCCTCACCCCCATCAAAGTTGCCCATCCATGTTATTGTATGGTGTAGTTATTACACCAAATTGCAGTATCAGTGTTCACCAGCAGATGTCAGTCTCACCACAGATTTATACTCACCCACTCTACAGACTGAAGAGCCTTATAGTAGTACTTTTGACCTGTCTTATACATGCTGAAAAAGGGTAGTCTGTAGATCCAATGTTGTTCAATGCCATTTCTTCCACCTTGGTGTCTACTGCAAACAGCTCGTCTGTCTGCCTCTGACTGGAATGAAGAGAGAAGGGGAAGATGTGAGAGGCAAGAAAAAGAGAAATTATACTCTCCATTCAGCAGACAGTTTGAGTGTTTATTGGGACAAGAGAACGGTGTGGTCTTGCACCACTTACCTTTTCATCAAACTTACAGACCAGAGCTAACTCGCACAGTAGAGAGAAACCACACATCTCTTTACCTTTCTCTCTCTCGCTTGCTCTCTCTCTCTCCCTCCCTCCCAACCCCTCCTCTCCCACCCTAGTATCTCTCGATCCCTGTCTATCTCTCTCTCTCTCCCCCCCCCCTCTCTCTCCTCTCCCACCCTAGTATCTCGCGATCCCTGTCTATCTCTACCCTCCTCCTCCATCTCTCACATGAATCATTGTGCCAGTCGGTCCCTCCCCTGTGTTTACATTAAACAGTAGAATCACTCCAGCCTGCTTAGACTTCAGGAATGTAACAGTCTCTCTCTCTCTCTCTCTCTCTCTCTCTCTCTCTACCTCTCACTCTCTCTCTCACTCTACCGCTACTTCTCTCTCTCTCTCTCTCTACCTCTCTCTTTACCTCATCTCCCTCCCTCCCTGGTCTAGCCCAAAGAAAAGAAATAGAAACAGAGTGCCTCCACTCATCTTCCTGGTAGACACACACCAGATTATTCTAGAAGCACTAGTAAATTAACCAGTTTGGCCTGTTTCTGCAGACACACACACACGCAGGAATAGTCAGAGGAGTCAGAAGGAAGCCGATATAATGATGGTGGAGCCCTTGAATAATCGCTCCATTTTACACACGTCTACAGACCACTGAGCTGGCACAACTTACTGTCTGTGTTCCTTTACAGAGAGGCAACCTCTGCTCCAGTCTACTGTGGCCAACACCAAACAACAGCCTAATGAGATTATTCCACTTCAGAATGTCAACTAAATGAGTTTAGGGCTGAGAGAGCCAAAGCACTGTGCTGTAAGACAAGAGATCGATTCAGGAGAGCAGAGCTGAAATCTGATCAGCACCAGGGAAGGTTCTCTATTCCTCTAAAAATAGTTCCATGCATTTCACAATCACAACAACACCCAGCATATGATACGTGTGTGTGGGTGTGTGGCATGTCTGTTACTAAGGAGAGAGTGGAAGACAGAGAGGAGGAAAGACAGGCTAATGGAGAGAGAGAGAGAAAGAGCTGGGTGAACTGAACTGACAATGTTTGAACTGATTCATTGTTTCAGCCATTTTAGGAAGGTATGTTACGGTTCCTATAGGACAACTCTGACCCTTGGAGCAAGAGATGACCTGGAAGTATTTATCACCACTTTGGCTTCTAACCTTTGACCTTTCCACTGAGAAGTGGGAGGAGGGCATACACACAGCTGAGCAGAGGGGGGTGAAGGGTGGGTGGGGTGGTGGTGATGAATACTCAGATGGGAATACCACTGAGAGGCTTCAATTCCGATCAGAGATTCTCAGACAAACCCTTTGGGACCGAGCTACAGTCACGAGTGTAGATTCTATGTCTGCTGTGTGTGATGCTGGAAACCTGAGGAGTTGTTAATAAGAGTCCATGTTTATTAATAACACTGCTTAAGACATTTACTGTCATAACAAGTATACATGTACGGTACACACACACACACACAGATGCGTTATGCGTGGCCAGGAAAAGACACACGCTAAAGGTTAGATATCATTTTGACACAATGACAGCAGGCAGTCTAATCATTCTGAGCTGCCAGTCATATATCAATACATGAATACATCAAACAGAGCTCCCATAGGACCATGGACACCAGCACACCACGGACTCATCTAGTTACCACTGGGACTTTAAGACCATGGAAACCAGCACACCATGGCCTCATCTAGTTACCACTGGGACTTTAAGACCATGGACACCAGCACACCACGGACTCATCTAGTTACCACTGGGACTTTAAGACCATGGACACCAGCACACCATGGACTCATCTAGTTACCACTGGGACTTTAGGACCATGGACACCAGCACACCACGGACTCATCTAGTTACCACTGGGACTTTAGAGCCACGGACACTAGCACACCACGGATTCATCTAGTTACCACTGGGACTTTAGGGCCACGGACACTAGCACACCACGGACTCATCTAGTTACCACTCTTCAGCACACCACGGAATCATCTACAGCAGATACCACTGGGACTATACAGTGGCGATTTTAGCATATACATCTTGGTGGGGCAAACAGCAGTCCCAACACCCCCTACACCTGGCTATCAGCGGAGCTTTGTCTGGCATGGAAACAGTTCATAGCTGATATGGCTGACTTGCTTAAACAAATGTGGTTTCTACTGACAATTGAGATATAAAAAATATGGCATAAGGGGATGACAAGCAGATGAGAGGCAATCCGTAATTTCGATAAAGACATTATTGAGCGAGCCAGGACAGACATAGCTATATTGACTATTTGTTCAGCACTTCAGAACATGGGTCGTTCTTACAGTGTTCTCCCTGTACACCAAGTCAGAACCACAGGATAAATAAAGGGGGCATATAAGCAGACAATAAAATAAATAACAATATCTCAAAATCAGGTTATAGGCTACATGTGCAGTCAGAACCGTAACATTAGACTAAATTAAGAGGTCAAAAATAGACCAAATTATTAGGGTGAGGCACATGAGCTACTAACATCTTACTACACAACATACACTTAGTATTACTTTCTTAGCTACAGTAACATATGTCCCTGGCATATTACATCATTTATGCAGCAGCATAAACTACATTTTTGGACTCACCTTGTTGTGTTGTGCTCACTTGAACAGGAAGGTGGCTTGGTGGTCCTTCGTGGACAAATATTGTCATCAAAGAAAGAGAAAGAGGCCAGATTTACAATTTCAAGTTCGATGACTGTTCAAAACGTATTTTCCCAGTCTGCGCTAATTTATTCCCGACTTCCCAGTTGCAATACTTGCAGTTAGCCACTGTCACCGATTCCTTCCAAACCACTCATTGTTGAATTTGCCATTTCCAACTTGTTGTGTAATGTTTATGACCTATGGCCGATGAGCACTGATACGTTTTATCTATAATTTCTCTTCATTATGTATCTTCATATGACAAGGATTAAAAATAATTTGCCAGTAGATTGTCGAACTGATTCATTATGATGACTGCTAGCTAAGATTTTGAAAGTAAGATGTTGACATGATCAGTCCAATCAAAGCTACTGTAGATACACTGCTCAAAAAAATAAAGGGAACACTTAAACAACACAATGTTACTCCAAGTCAATCACACTTCTGTGAAATCAAACTGTCCACTTAGGAAGCAACACTGATTGACAATACATTTCACATGCTGTTGTGCAAATGGAATAGACAACAGGTGGAAATTATAGGCAATTAGCAAGACACCCCCAATAAAGGAGTGGTTCTGCAGGTGGTAACCACAGACCACTTCTCAGTTCCTATGCTTCTTGGCTGATGTTTTGGTCACTTTTGAATGCTGGCGGTGCTTTCACTCTAGTGGTAGCATGAGACGGAGTCTACAACCCACACAAGTGGCTCAGGTAGTGCAGCTCATCCAGGATGGCACATCAATGCGAGCTGTGGCAAGAAGGTTTGCTGTGTCTGTCAGCGTAGTGTCCAGAGCATGGAGGCGCTACCAGGAGACAGGCCAGTACATCAGGAGATGTGGAGGAGGCCGTAGGAGGGCAACAACCCAGCAGCAGGACCGCTACCTCCGCCTTTGTGCAAGGAGGAGCAGGAGGAGCACTGCCAGAGCCCTGCAAAATGACCTCCAGCAGGCCACAAATGTGCACGTGTCTGCTCAAATGGTCAGAAACAGACTCCATGAGGGTGGTATGAGGGCCCGACGTCCACAGGTGGGGGTTGTGCTTACAGCCCAACACCGTGCAGGACGTTTGGCATTTGCCAGAGAACACCAAGATTGGCAAATTCGCCACTGGCGCCCTGTGCTCTTCACAGATGAAAGCAGGTTCACACTGAGCACATGACAGACGTGACAGAGTCTGGAGACGCTGTGGAGAACATTCTGCTGCCTGCAACATCCTCCAGCATGACCGGTTTGGCGGTGGGTCAGTCATGGTGTGGGGTGGCATTTCTTTGGGGGGCCGCACAGCCCTCCATGTGCTCGCCAGAGGTAGCCTGACTGCCATTAGGTACCGAGAGGAGATCCTCAGACCCCTTGTGAGACCATATGCTGGTGCGGTTGGCCCTGGGTTCCTCCTAATGCAAGACAATGCTAGACCTCATGTGGCTGGAGTGTGTCAGCAGTTCCTGCAAGAGGAAGGCATTGATGCTATGCACTGGCCCGCCCGTTTCCCTGACCTGAATCCAATTGAGCACATCTGGGACATCATGTCTCGCTCCATCCACCAACGCCACGTTGCACCACAGACTGTCCAGGAGTTGGCAGATGCTTTAGTCCAGGTCTGGGAGGAGATCCCTCAGGAGACCATCCGCCACCTCATCAGGAGCATGCCCAGGTGTTGTAGGGAGGTCATACAGGCACGTGGAGGCCACACACTCTACTGAGCCTCATTTTGACTTGTTTTAAGGACATTACATCAAAGTTGGATCAGCCTGTAGTGTGGTTTTCCACTTTAATTTTGAGTGTGACTCCAAATCCAGACCTCCATGGGTTGATAAATTTGATTTCCATTGATAATTTTTGTGTGATCAACTATGTAAAGAAAAAAGTATTTAATAAGAATATTTCATTCATTCAGATCTAGGATGTGTTATTTTAGTATTCCCTTTATTTTTTTGAGCAGTGTATAACGTGATTTGACGTCATTTTATCTGTGGCCAATGACCTTGAGCCTTCTTGGAAGGGCCCTACTAATGTAACTCTATGGAAGAAGTCAAAGGACCTGAATTTTCAATGTCTTCCCTTACTACCCTTACCCTTACTATTCAGAGGGGTTAGGTTAAATGCAGAAGACACATGTCTGTTGAAGGCATTCAGTTGTACAACTGACTAGGTATCCCCCTTTTCCCTTTCCCTTACTTGGCCGTGACGTAGTGTCCCCATGAGCGACAGAACACTGAGTCAATCACGTCGCAACACTCCTATTTTCTGCTGGCTTGCCCCACCACCAGAGAAATCACTGAGCTAGGCTGAAACATCTGTCTTACTCAAGAAAACAAAAAAGAAACCATGTTTGTACGCGGCTTTAACCTGTTGAATCTAGGGGTCTTTTTTTTGTGGGGGGGGGGGGGGGGGGGGGGGGGGGATAACGTTCCCAAAGTAAACAGGCTATTTTCCAGGACCAGAAAATAGAATATGCATATAATTGACAGCATAGGATAGAAAACACTCTAAAGTTTACAAAACTGTAAAGATATTATCTGTGAGTATAACAGAACTGATATTTAGCATGCAAAAGAACGAGAAAAATCCAATCAGGAACGCAGTGGTTTCTAAATAAGAGTCCCTTCCTATGCTTCCCTATTGAGCAGGGATGGGATATCAACGAGATTCCTTTTTCTATGACTTCCTTAATGTGTCTAGTATCACAAGACATAGTTTCAGGCTTTTATTTTGAAAAATGAGCGTGTACAACAACATTCGTTGTCCACCTGATGGTACTTTGTGTATTTCTCAAACAAAAGACAGAGGTAGCCATTTTTCCACCCGGTCTTACTGAAAAAAGCTCTGTCCCGGGTTGATATATTATCGAATAGATATTTGAAAAATACCTTGAGGATTGATTATAAACAACGTTTGCCATGTTTCTGTCGATATTATGGAGCTAATTTGGAATATTTTTCGGTGTTGTCGTGACCGCCATTTCCGGTCGTTTTCTCTGGCAAACGTGAAGAACTAACGGAGCTATTTTTGGCTACAAAAATAATTTTTCTGGAAAAAAGGAACATTTGCTATCTAACTGGGAGTCTCGTGAGTGAAAACATCCGAAGCTCATCAAAGGTAAACAATTTAATTTGATTGCTTTTCTGATTTTCGTGACCAGATTGCCTGCTGCTAGCTAGGCATAATGCTATGCTAGGCTATCGATAAACATACACAAATGCTTGTCTTGCTTTGGCTGTAAATCATATTTTCAAAATCTGAGATGACAGGGTGATTAACAAAATGCTAAGCTGTGTTTGAATATATTTCACTTGTGATTTCATGAATATGAATATTTTCTAGTAAGATTTTTTGTCCGTTGCGTTATGTAAGTTAGTGTCAGTTGATGACAATTCTCCCTGATCCGGGATGGGTAGATCCAAGAGGTTTTAACTCAATGATATATATATTTTTCTTACATTGTTTGCAAACTAATATGTGACTTGTATTAATGCCAAAATAACAGGCAAAACAGGCAAGCCCCACCCCCAATAAAAGTATTTTTGCTAAAAATGTGGTTCTCAAAACTGGTGGGGCACTGCCACTGGGACTATAGGACCATGGACACCAGCACACCACACACTCATCTAGTTACGACTAGGACTTTAGGACATGGACACCAGCACACCACACACTCATCTAGTTACCACTGGGACTTTAGGATCATGGACACCAGCACACCACACACTCATCTAGTTACCACTGGGACTTTAGGACATGGACACCAGCACACCACACACTCATCTAGTTACGACTGGGACTTTAGGACCATAGACACCAGCACACCACAAACTCATCTAGTTACCACTGGGACTTCAGGAACATGGACACCAGCACACTGGGAATGCTGGTGTCCAGTGTGCTGGTGTCCAGCTGAGGAGTATTTATGTCTGTAATAAAGACCTTTTTTAGGGAAAAAACTCATTCTGATTGGCTGGGCCTGGCTCCCTAGTGGGTAGGCCCAGCTGTGTGGTCATGTGCGGCAAAAAAGGACAGACAGTAGGTAAGTTGGTCCAGAACAAAGCAGCACGTATTGCACTTAGATGTACACAGAGGGAAAATGTTAGTAACATGCATGTCAGCCTGGCTGAAAGTTGAGAGATTGACTGTATCACTATTGATCTTTGTGTGAATTATTGATGTTAGGGTTAGTTTTAGGGTTTGGGTTAAGTCTAGGGTTTAGGTTAGGCTAAGGTTAGGTTAGGGTTAACCTTTTTGGGATAGGGGGCAGCATTTTCACTTTTGGATGAATAGCCCAGAGGGAACTGCCTCCTACTCTGTCCCAGATGCTTATATATGCATATTATTATTAGTATTGGATAGAAAACACTCTGAAGTTTCTAGTTTGTAGTTTTTGGAAATCTGACACAGTGGTTGCATTAAGGAGAAGTCTATCTTTCATTCTGTAAATAACACTAGTCTCTTTTATCAATGTTTATTATGAGTATTTCTGCAAAATCACCGGATGTTTTGGAATCAAAACATTACTGCACATAAGGCGCCAAAGTAAACTGAGATTTTTGGATATAAATATGCACATTATCGAACAAAACATACATGTATTGTGTAACATGATGTTCTATGAGTGTCATCTGATGAAGATCATCAAAGGTTAGTGATTAATTATATCCTTTTGTGACTCCTCTCTTTGGCTGGAAAAATGGCTGTGTTTTTTCAACCTGGCGGTGATCTAACATAATCATATGTTGTGATTTAGCTGTAAAGCATTTTTGAAATTGAACATGATGGGAAGATTAACAAGATGTTTATCTTTAATTTGCTGTATTGGACTTGTTAATGTGGGGAAGTTACATATTTCAAAAAAATATTTTGGAATTTCGCTCACTGCCTTTTCAGTGGAATGTTGTCCGGAACCCCTGCGCTAGAAAGGTTAAGGTTAGGGTTAGGGTTAGGGTTAAGTTTAGGGTTAAGGTTAGGTTAGGGTTAAGGTTAGGGTTAAGGTTAGGGTCAGTTTGTCTCTGTGAATGGCTTGTCCTCTGACAAATCAACTGTACATTTCGGTGTTCCTCAAGGTTCCGTTTTAGGACCAATATTGTTTTCACTATATATTTTACCTCTTGGGGATGTCATTCGAAAACATAATGTTAACTTTCACTGCTATGCGGATGACACACAGCTGTACATTTCAATGAAACATGGTGAAGTCCCAAAATTGCCCCCACTAGAAGCCTGTGTTTCAGACATAAGGAAGTGGATGGCTACAAACTTTCTACTTTTAAACTCGGACAAAACAGAGATGCTTGTTCTAGGTCCCAAGAAACAAAGAGATCTTCTGTTGAATCTGACAATTAATCTTAATGGTTGTACAGTCGTCTCAAATAAATATGTGAAGGACCTAGGCGTTACTCTGGACCCTGATCTCTCTTTTGACGAACATATCAAGACTGTTTCAAGGACAGCTTTTTTCCATCTACGTAACATTGCAAAAATCAGAAACTTTCTGTCCAAAAATTATGCAGAAAAATTAATCCATGCTTTTGTTACATCTAGGGTAGACTACTGCAATGCTCTACTTTCCGTCTACCCGGATGAAGCACTAAATAAACTTCAGTTAGTGCTAAATAAGGCTACTAGAATCCTGACTAGAACCAAAAAATATGATCATGTTACTCCAGTGCTAGCCTCCCTACACTGGCTTCCTGTCAAGGCAAGGGCTGATTTCAAGGTTTTACTGCTAACCTACAAAGCATTACATGGGCTTGCTCCTACCTATCTCTCTGATTTGGTCCTGCCGTACATACGTACACGTACGCCTCCTAATTATCCCTAGAATTTCTAAGCAAACAGCTGGAGGCAGAGCTTTTTCCTATAGAGCTCAATTTTTATGGAATGTTCTGCCTACCCATGTGAGAGACGCAAACTCAGTCTCAACCTTTAAGTCTTTACTGAAGACTCATCTCTTCAGTGGGTCATATGATTGAGTGTAGTCTGGCCCAGGAGTGTGAAGGTGAACGGAAAGGCTCTGGAGCAACGAACCGCCCTTGCTGTCTCTGCTTGGCCGGTTCCCCTCTTTCCACTGGGATTCTCTGCCTCTAACCCTATTACAGGGGCTGAGTCAATGGCTTACTGGTGCTCTTTCATGCCGTCCCTAAGAGGGGTGAGTCACTAAAGTGGGTTGAGTCACTGATGTGATCTTCCTGTCTGGGTTGGCGCCCCCCCCTTGGGTTGGGCCATGGCGGAGATCTTTGTGGGCTCTACTCGGCCTTGTCTCAGGGTGGTAAGTTGGTGGTTGAAGATATCCCTCTAGTGGTGTGGGGGCTGTGCTTTGGCAAAGTGGGTGGGGTTATATCCTTCCTGTTTGGCCCTGTCCGGGGGTATCATCGGATGGGGCCACAGTGTCTCCTGACCCCTCCTGTCTCAGCCTCCAGTATTTATGCTGCAGTAGTTTGTGTCGGGGGCTAGGGTCAGTTTGTTATATCTGGAGTACTTCTCCTGTTTTATCCGGTGTCCTGTGTGAATTTAAGTATGCTCTCTCTAATTCTCTCTTTCTCTCTTTCTTTCTCTCTTTCTTTCTCTCTCTCGGAGGACCTGAGCCCTAGGACCATGCCTCAGGACTACCTGGCATGATGACTCCTTGCTGTCCACAGTCCACCTGGCCGTGCTGCTGCTCCAGTTTCAACTGTTCTGCATGCGGCTATGGAATCCTGACCTGTTCACCGGACGTGCTACCTGTCCCAGACCTATTATTTGATCATGCTGGTCATTTATGAACATTTGAACATCTTGGCCATGTTCTGTTATAATCTCCACCCGGCACAGCCAGAAGAGGACTGGCCACCCCTCATTGCCTGGTTCCTCTCTAGGTTTCTTCCTAGGTTTTGGCTTTTCTAGGGAGTTTTTCCTAGCCACCGTGCTTCAACACCTGCATTGCTTGCTGTTTGGGGTTTTAGGCTGGGTTTCTGTACAGCACTTTGAGATATCAGCTGATGTACGAAGGGCTATATAAATACATTTGATTTGATTTGGTTAAGGTTAGGTTAGGGTTAAGGTTAGGTTAGGGTTGAGGTTAGTAAAACCAACGTGTTTGTTTGTGTGCTCCCATTTCAGCACTCTTCCCAGGTCCTCAGTATAGTAGGTGGTATCACTGAAACAGACCAGGATACACCAGAGCACTGAATCAGACCAGAATACACCAAAACACTGAAACAGACCAGAATACACCACAACACTGAAACAGACCAGAATACACCACAACACTGAAACAGACCAGAATACACCACAACACTGAAACAGACCAGAATACACCACAACACTGAAACAGACCAGAATACACCAAAACACTGAAACAGACCAGAATACACCACAACACTGAAACAGACCAGAATACACCAAAACACTGAAACAGACCAGAATACACCACAACACTGAAACAGACCAGAATACACCACAAGGTGTAGAGCAACAGAGTCACAGACTCTCTCAGAGAGCACCCCCTCCCTCTAATCAAAGTCTCTGGAAATAATTGAACTTTTTGTTTATCTCCTTGAAGTTAAACCTGCTATCTATGCTTTGCCCCCCCCTGCAACTGTTAGCCCCGATCTCCCCTTCCCTCCAACCTCCCCTACTCCTGCCCCTGCCCTTCTCTGCCCTCCTCACCTCTTCCTCATGCATCTACTACAGTCTAAACTCCTATTATGTTTTACCTTCAGTCACAATGTGGACATTCCCAATGACCACCTAATCATTCCCAGCTTCCAATTGGCTCATTCATCACCATCACCCTCCCTCTCCCCTGTAACTATTCCCCAGGTTGTTGCTATAAATGAGAATGTGTTCTCAGTCAGCATACTTTGTAAAATAAAAACAATGACAAACATGAAAGAGAGATGGAGAAAGACAGAGGAAGAAAGATGGGGAAAAAGAGAAAGCGAGAGTCTTCCGTTCATCATGTTTATATAACGTAAGGGACTTTCACAGTAGCGAGACTCCTACACACAAACACACTCACACACACACAGGACCGATGAGTCATATATAGGTAGCTTACGTCTCTCACACTCACAGGAGCTGAGAGCTCTGAGGGCAGCTCTGAACTCAAACACACTGTTCATGACTTACAGGCTGTTCTGATCAACACACATGTTGTGGTTTTGTAGACCCACTGTGCTCGCTGTCACTTTGAGTAGAGCTCAATCGCTTCTTCTCTTTTTCTCCCGCTTTCTCTCTCGTTCTCATTTCTCTCTCCCTCGTGTGATATTTCTCTCTCTCCCCCTCTCTCTATCTCTCCCCCTCTCTCTCCCTCTCTTTCTCTCTCTCTCTCTCTCTCCCTCCATCTCTCTATCTCTCCCCCCTCTCTCTCTCTCTCTCTCTCACACACACACACACACACACACACACACACACACACACACACACACACACACACACACACACACACACACACACACACACACACACACACACACACACACACAGAGAGAGAGAGAGCAGGCTGAACACAGCAGACACCAGGGGTCCGGCCTATTAAATAAGCCAGTGGTGGCTGCCTGCCTGACACACAAAGTCTGATACAATCTGTGATTTAGTAATAACAGTGTGTAAGAGAGGGTGTGTAAAAGAGAGAGATGCATGTTTTCCCTTTTCTACTTTAACTATTTGTGCATCGTAACAATGCTGTATACTGTATACATATGACATTTGAAATGTCTTTATTCTTTTGGAACGTTTGTGAGTTTGTTTACTGTTAATTATTTATTGTTTATTTCACTTTTGTTTATTATCCATTACACTTGCTTTGGCAATTTAAACGTATGTTTTCTATGCCAATAAAGCCCTCAAATTGAATTGAAATTGAATTAGAATTGAGGTACAGACAGAGAGAGACAGAGAGATACAGACACAGACACAGAGACAGAGACAGAGACAGAGAGAGAGATACAGACACAGACACAGAGACAGAGACAGAGACAGAGAGAGATACAGACACAGACACAGAGACAGAGACAGAGAGACAGAGACAGAGACAGAGACAGAGACAGAGAGAGAGAGAGAGAGAGAGAGAATTGACAACCAAACAAACCAAAACAAAGGCAAAGTCTTATCATGCTTTATTGATTTCAAAAAAGCCTTTGACTCAATTTGGTATGAGGGTTTGCTATACACATTGATGGAAAGTGGTGTTGGGAGTAAAACATACAACATTATAAAATCCATGTACACAAGCAACAAGTGTGCGTTTAAAATTGGCAAAAAAACACATATTTCTTCCCACAGGGCCGTGGGGTGAGACAGGGATGCAGCTTAAGCCCCACCCTCTTCAACATATATATCAACGAATTGGCGCGGGCACTAGAAAAGTCTGCAGCAGTCGGCCTCACCCTACTAGAATCTGAAGTCAAATGTCTACTGTTTGCTGATGATCTGGTGCTTCTGTCACCAACCAAGGAGGGCCTACAGCAGCACCTAGATATTCTGCACAGATTCTGCCAGACCTGGGTCCTGACAGTAAATCTCAGTAAGACAAAAATAATGGTGTTCCAAAAAAGGTCCAGTCGCCAGGACTACAAATACAAATTCCATCTAGACACCGTTGCCCTAGAGCACACAAAAAAAACGAATCATACCTTGGCCTAAACATCAGCGTCACAGGTAACTTCCACAAAACTGTGAACGATCTGAGAGACAAGGCAAGAAGGGCATTCCATGCCATCAAAAGGAACATAAAATTCAACACACCAATTAGGATCTGGCTAAAAATACTTGAATCAGGCGTCCCAGGTGGCGCAGTGGTCTAGGGCACCCCATCGCAGTGCCACCAGAGACTCTGACACATTCTTCTGACACATTGGTGCGGCTGGCTTTTGGGTTGGATGCGCGCTGTGTTAAGAAGCAACCTTGGTTGGGTTGTGTTTCGGAGGACGCATGGCTCTCGACCGAGCCGAAGACAAGATAGTAACTACTAACAATTGGAAACCACGAAATTGGGGAGAAAAGGGGGTAAAATAAAAAAAATACTTGAATCAGTTATATATATATATATATATATATATATATATATATATGGTTGTGAAGTCTGGGGTCCGCTAACAAACGAACAATTCACAAAATGGGACAAACACCAAATCGAGACTGCGTGCAGAATTCTGCAAAAATAGGCGAAGACTGAGGCGAAGACTTTTGGAGGATGGCCTGGTGTCAAGAAGGAAGAAAGAAGCAAAGAAGCAACTTCTCTCCAGGAAACACATCAGGGACAGACTGATATTCTGCAAAAGGTACAGGGATTGGCCTGCTGAGGACTGGGGTAAAGTCACATTCTCTGATGAATCCCCTTTCCGATTGTTTGGGGCATCCGGAAAAAAGCTTGTCCGGAGAAGACAAGGTGAGCGCTACCATCAGTCCTGTGTCATGCCAACAGTTAAGCATCCTGAGACGATTCATGTGTGGGGTTGCTTCTCAGCCAAGAGAGTGGGCTCACTCACAATTTTGCCTAAGAACACATCCATGAATAAAGAATGGTACCAACACATCCTCCGAGAGCAACATCTCCCAACCATCCAGGAACAGTTTGATGACTAACAATGCCTTTTCCAGTATGATGGAGCACCTTGCCATAAGGCAAAAGTGATAACTAAGTGCCCCGGGGAACAAAACATCGATATTTTGGGTCCATGGCCAGGAAACTCCCCAGACCTTAATCCCATTGAGAAGTTGTGGTCAATCTTCAAGAGGTGGGTGGACAAACAAAACCCCACAAATTCTGGCAAACTCCAAGCATTGATTATGCAAGAATGGGCTGCCATCAGTCAGAATGTGGCCCATAAGTTAATTGACAGCATGCCAGATTGTAGAGGTCTTGATAAAGAAGGGTCAACAATGCAAATATTGACCCTTTGCATCAACTTCATGTAACTGTCAATAAAAGCCGTTGACACTTATCAAATGCTTGTAATTGTACTTCGTATCGTAACATCTGACAAAAAAATCTAGACACTGAAGCAGCAGACTTTGAGAAAATTCATATTTGTGTCATTCTCAAAACTTTTTGCCACGACTGTAGATACAGTGGGGAGAACAAGTATTTGATACACTTCTTACTGGTTGGTAGGTGATCAAATACTTATGTCATGCAATAAAATGCTAATGAATTACTTAAAAATCATACAATGTGATTCTGGATTTTTGTTTTAGATTCCGTCTCTCACAGTTGAAGTGTATCCATGATAAAAATTACAGACCTCTACATGCGTTGTAAGTAGGAAAACCTGCTAAATCGGCAGTGTATCAAATACTTGTTCTCCCCACTGTATACATTATGACGTTTGTAATGTTTTTATTCTTTTGAAACTTCTGTATGTTAAATGTTTACTGTTTATTTTATTATGTATTTCACTTTTGTATATAATCTACCTCACTTGCTTTGGCAATGTTAACATATGTTTCCCATGCCAATAAAGCCCCTTGAATTTATTGTAGGTTTAGCATTAGGCAGACCTCTGACCAGAGTCCTGCAGAGGGACTGAGCAACGTTCAGAGCTGCTTAATGTGGAATCAAAAGACAGAGAGAGAGAGAAAGAGAGAAATAGAGCGAGAGAAAGAAAGAAAGAGAGAGAGAGAGAGAGAGATAAAGAAAGAGAGAGAGAGAAAGAGAGAAATAGAGCGAGAGAAAAAAAGAAAGAGAGAGAGAGAGAGAGAAAGAGAGAGCGAGAGAAAGACAGAGAGCGAGAGAGAGAGACATAGATACAGAGACAGACAGAGAGAGAGAGAAAAACAGACAGAGAGAGAGGGGGGGGGGGGGGGGGGGGGAGAGGGAGGGAGGGAGGGAGGGAGGTAGGGTTTCCCCACTTCGACGGGACAGAGGAAGCTCCAGAATACCATTTGTGTCTGAGAGCAGAGGTAGAACAAGACACACACCTTCAGCCAGAAGCCATGCATCACTGTGTATCCATTGTGGGAAGGAAAGGTCCATCAACGGAGGTAGAGTCCGAATCCCCCCTTCACCCTCTCCCTGGTGGTATATCTCCCTGAATACGGCAGACAGACACTTCATGTGTTGATTTGTTAATCCATCTATCCTTCCATCTGTCTGTTCTGCTGTTGACAGTCACACCCAGTAAAGGCCATGTTGGAGGCCCACCCCCCCTAGCAAACCAAAATCGGTTCTGTAAAAGTTCCCAGAACATTTGTTAGGTTGCAGCAAATGTTCTCATAACACAAAAACTGTCCAGTTGTGCTGATGATTATACGTTCGTATAAAATATACGCCTGACGTTGCTCTCACATTTTATTGCGGCAGTATGTTTGTAAAACATTACTGGTACATTGTGTCATTACTTTACCTGGTAACCTAATCAGAACGTTTGGGGAATGTTCTGTGGTGGTTGTGACAGATGTAGTGATGTTAGAACATTCCAAGGATATTTTCGGGAGTTTGTTGATATGAAAAACAAAAACATTTTGTTATCAAAATTATTCCTTGAATGTTTTTGGGATGTTATCTTCCTAATGTTAAATAAAACCGTAACTAGAACTGAATGGGTATCTTAGTTAATGTTCTGGAAATGTTCCCAGGTTGCAGGGATTCTACTAAATAAGGATTATCATTCATTAACAATCCCATGGTCCATGACACTAACTAGCTCCACAGTCCAGCCACATCACATCTGCTGAGCCGGGCCCCTTCAGGTCCTCACAGAGCCGTTTATGAACTGACGAAGAGGGGAAAGAATCACACAACTTCCCCTTAGACCAGTCCAGTCCAGTCTGCCTCAGCCTGAACAACAACACAGAAGGGGAAAGTCATTGGAACTAGTCCAGCAGTCCAACAAGCTACAGTCTAATTATCTTCTCTGTTTCCTTAGTTACGGACCTAACTTCCCCTGTAAACATTTAGTCCAAAGAAATCTGGTGATGTTGATGAGAGGAGTGTATTGTGATTTATCAGTGATTATGCATGAAACACATAACCCAGAGGATTCATAAATAGTCATGAGTGCTCATGTCAAGGTCAGGAAAAGCATGCTCAAGACATTCTAGAAGGCAAGGCACATTGTTAGGCTATATTCTGAAGCACTAGAACATTACATCACATTCTAGAATGCCAAAACAAACATATAATTCTTTACAGTAGGCCTAATGCTAAACCTACAATAAATGGCTTACTTGTACACTACGACCTATTCCAGAGTTACTGTAAAGCAGCTCACTAGTGGAGGTTACAGTAAATGACTCATATCAAGCTGTTCTGTTGCTCCCTCTCCCTCACACGCACACAAACCCGTAGGCGCACACACACACACACACACACACACACACACACACACACACACACATACACATACTCACACACACCCGTATCCAGCTTTTCCTGTTTAGTGTGAAACACTATTACCTTGACGAATACCATCTCTGAGCCAAACAGGGAGCGTGCGCACACACACACACACACACACACACACACACACACACACACACACACACACACACACACACACACACACACACACCCCACCGATTGGCTCCGATGCAGAACTTTGAGACACACCCCCCCCTCATCTCCTATCCCCCTGTCTCCATGGCTCCTCTGTCATGATTGGTCAGCTCTGGAAACCTGAGCTGGGGTCCAGCTCCCCCCATCACACACCCCTCACCCCCTATCCCCCTCCAGCCCACTGCTCTCCCCCATTCCCTCCTTGCAGCCCACTGCTCTCCCCCATTCTCCCCTCCAGCCCACTGCTCTCCCCCATTCTCCCCTCCAGCCCACTGCTCTCCCCCATTCTCCCCTCCAGCCCACTGCTCTCCCCCATTCTCCCCTCCAGCCCACTGCTCTCCACCATTCTCCCATCTAGCCCACTGCTCTCCCCCATTCCCAATCCAGCCCATCTGCTCTCCCCCATTCTCCCATCTAGCCCACTGCTCTCCCCATTCTCCCCTCCAGCCCACTGCTCTCCCCCATTCTCCCCTCGAGCCCACTGCTCTCCCCCATTCTCCCCTCCAGCCCACTGCTCTCCCCCATTCTCCCCTCCAGCCCACTGCTTTCCCCCATTCTCCCATCTGGCCCACTGCTCTCCCCCATTCTCCCCTCCAGCCCACTGCTCTCCCCCATTCTCCCCTCCAGCCCACTGCTCTCCCCATTCTCCCATCTAGCCCACTGCTCTCCCCCATTCTCCCCTCCAGCCCACTGCTCTCCCCCATTCTCCCCTCCAGCCCACTGCTCTCCCCCATTCTCCCATCTAGCCCACTGCTCTCCCCCATTCTCCCATCTAGTCCCCCACTCTTTGAAATGTGTGTCAGGGCTTCAGAAGCGTGGCCAAGGCAAACAGCTGGCCTAGTCCAAAGATCTGCTACATTTCAGTTTCACACACACACACACACACACACACACACACACACACACACACACACACACACACACACACACACACACACACACACACACACACACACACACACACACACACACACACACACACACACACAATCATGTTATATTTCATAATCCAGATGTGATGAGGCCTACCAGGAAACCTCTCTATGCTATTCATAGGCCTACACACACACACGCACGCACGCACGCACACACACACACACACACACACACACACACACACACACACACACACACACACACACACACACACACACACACACACACACACACACACACACATTAACAGATGCACGCACATACAACTGTCCTAACTGTTTGAACGGTGTGTGGGTCACAGACAGACGTCCTTGGAGCTTTTGTTGCTGTCGTCTGTATTATCATCCTCAGTGTTTCATTGTGCTAGGAGTGAAGAAGAAAGAGACAGTAATCTGACAACTCCCTGTCTGGCCCCACTCACATCCCCCTGTCTGGCCCCACTCACAGCCCCCAGTCTGTCTCCACTCACAGCCCCCTGTCTGGCCCCACTCACATCCCCCTGTCTGGCCCCATTCACAGCCCCCTGTCTGGCCCCACTCACATCCCCCTGTCTGGCCCCACTCACATCTCTCTGTCTGGCCCCACTCACATCCCCCTGTCTGGCCCCACTCACATCCCCCTGTCTGGCCCCACTCACATCTCTCTGTCTGGCCCCACTCACATCCCCCTGTCTGGCCCCACTCACATCCCCCTGTCTGGCCCCACTCACATCCCCCTGTCTGGCCCCACTCACAGCCCCCTGTCTCATCCCACTCACAACCCCTTGTCTGGCCCCACTCACAGCCCCCTGTCTGGCCCCACTCACAGCCCCCTGTCTCATCCCACCTACCACCACTTGTCTGGCCCCACTCACAGCCCCCTGTCTCGTCCCACTCACAACCCCCTGTCTCGTCCCACTCACAACCCCCTGTCTCGTCCCACTCACAACCCCCTGTCTCGTCCCACTCACAGCCCCCTGTCTCGTCCCGCTCACAACCCCCTGTCTCGTCCCACTCACAACTCCCTGTCTCGTCCCACTCACAGCCCCCTGTCTCGTCCCGCTCACAACCCCCTGTCTGGTCGCACTCACTGTCTCTCCCTGTCTCGTCCCACTCACAGCCCCCTGTCTGGCCCCACTACCCCTGTCTCTCCCATCCTCCCTGTCTCCCCCATTCTTCCCCTGTCTCCCCATCTCCCCTGTGTGGGTCTCTGTGGGGGTTTCTGGTCTCAGCGCTCTGGGGGACTATAGTGACACCCCCTCACACACACACACACGCACACACCTGTGATGACAAGCTCCTCATTCTCTAGACCATGGGAACCCAGGAGAACCTCCCTCTGACTCAAAAAATGTAACCCCAATTCCTTCGGCCCCCACTTTCATTCTTTCTCTCCCTCACTCTCTCTAGATGACAGGTACATGATAAACTGCCAAACCCAAGCTCCTCAGTGGCCTTGGTAACAAAGGGAGTGGGAGGAGAGAGAGGAGGAGGGAGAGAGAGACTGGCAGGTGGGGCGTGGGAGGCGACTCCCCTTCCCCCTACCCTCCTCCTCTCTCTCCCTCTGCCCTCCTCCCCCACTGCATCCTCCCTTCTTCCTTCCTCTCTCCCTCCTCTCTCCCTCCCTCATCCGCTCCAGGGAGGCCAGAGGAAACTGGAGCTGTTAAAAGCTTCTCTGGTTACAGAACCCTGAGACACCTTTCCCCAGGTGAGGCCCTCTGCTCAACCAATCAGGCGCCGGCACCTCTCCATTTTGGACTGTTTTGTTCCGGAATCTATTTGAACAGGATCCGGCACCCCTCCATTTTGGACTGTTTTGTTCCGGAATCTATTTGAACAGGATCCGGCACCCCTCCATTTTGGACTGTTTTGTTCCGGAATCTATTTGAACAGGATCCGGCACCTCTCCATTTTGGACTGTTTTGTTCCGGAATCTATTTGAACAGGATCCGGCACCCTTCCATTTTGGACTGTTTTGTTCCGGAATCTATTTGAACAGGATCCGGCACCCCTCCATTTTGGACTGTTTTGTTCCGGAATCTATTTGAACAGGATCCGGCACCCCTCCATTTTGGACTGTTTTGTTTCGGAATCTATTTGAACAGGATCCGGCACCTCTCCATTTTGGACTGTTTTGTTCCGGAATCTATTTGAACAGGATCCGGCACCTCTCCATTTTGTACTGTTTTGTTTCGGAATCTATTTGGCCGGATCCGGTACTTCTCGAGTCATGAACAATTATTTTCACTTTTTGCAATGTAAAATACTTATAAAAGCGATCATAATTCTCTCCTAAATTCTCCTGCACCCACAAAAAAACCTTATGTCAAAAAGTAGATTTTCAGCTTGACCCCATGGCTCCTGCTGAGAAGGGGAGACTATGCAGAGAGAGAGAAGAGAGAGAGAGGCTTTTGGCACTAGCACATCGGCCATCACCAAAAGCATTTTTTGCTGTTGTATATATTTCAATTTATTTTCAATCTATATTTTATATTTTAATTTATTTTCAATCTTTTTTATTAAATATACCTTCCGGTAACCCGCCTCACCCAATGTGACACGGATCCGCTATTTTCTTTAGACCTTATAGCCAGAACCTCCATCAGCAGCTAGCCAGCTAATTAGCTACTAGCTATTTAGCCATTGTTAGCCACTGCTAGTGACCTTTCCTGCACAGACATCAGCCATTTATTTTTTTAGCCTGGATAATACTTCCCAGCATTGGACTGTTTTCTCCACTACAACGCCGGATTCCTGCCGTAAACCCTGGACCATTACTCCTGATCATCACAGCTAGCGAGCTGCCACCGAGTGACCCAGCCCCGAAACTAGCCCTGAGCCAGGCCAATGTGTGATCCTACTCTGTGATCACCTGGCTACTCAGCCGATGCCTTCCGGACTCTACCCCAACACGGCTAGAATCCACCACTCCGCCGGATCCTTGCCGTAAGCTATGGACCTGTGCATCGGATCATCGCTGCTACCAAGTGGCTATAGTGGCTAATGCCCCTGCCCCGAAGCTAGTACCACTTAGCCGGAGCCAGGCTCATCTCCCGGCTAGCAAAATAAATTTCTATAACTACAATTACCTCTTTCGCCATCTGGTCTGGACCCTTTGTTAACGCGGCGCCCTGCCGTACCACCACAACTGGTCCACCGGCTTAACTCCATCGCTGTGCCCTCAACCGGCATTCGCCGGACTTCAGAGCAGATGCTTCTACTTACCCAGGTCTTACCCCGGCTAACTTTAAATGCCGTGTCTCCCGCGTGCTAGCATAGTAACGACTACCCCGCGGTTTCCCTGTTCCATTTATTGCTGTTCACTGGACCCTATGATCACTTGGCTACATAGCTGATGCCTGCTGGACTGTTCATTAATCACGGTACTCCATTTTGTTTATTTTTTGTTTATCTGTCGGCCCAAGCTCAGGCCCTGTGTGTAGTTAACCAACCCTCCCATTCATCGCCATTTTACCTGTTGTTGTTGTCTAAGCTGATTAGCTGTTGTTGTCTTACTGGTTGCTGCCTTAGCTAGCTCTCCCAATCAACACCTGTGATTGCTTTATGCCTCGCTTTATGTCTCTCTCAAATGTACCTCACTTTATGTCTCTCCCTGTCTGTACATTATGCCCTGAATCTATTCTACCACGCCCAGAAATCTGCTCCTTTTATTCTCTGTCCCCAACGCACTAGACGACCAGTTTTGATAGCCTTTAGCCGTACCCTCATCCTACTCCTCCTCTGTTCCTCGGGTGATGTGGAGGTTAACCCAGGCCCTGATTGTACCCAAGCACTCATTTGTTGACCTCTGTAACCTCTGAAAATGCCTTGGTTGCATGCATGTTAACATGTTTTACTCACTGCTTTAGCACACTCCACCAACCCTGATGTCCTTGTCATGTCTGAATCCTGGCTAAGGAAGGCCACCAACAATTCTGAGATTTCCATACCCAACTACAACATTTTCCATCAAGATAGAACTGCCAAAGGGGGAGGAGTTACAATCTACTGCAGAGATAGCCTGCAAAGTTCTGTCATACTTTCCAGGTCTATGCCCAAACAGTTCAAGCTCTCAATTTTAAAAGTTAATCTCTCCAGAAATAAGTCTCTCACTGTTGCTGCCTGTGATAGACCCCCCTCAGCTCTCAACTGTGCCCTGGACACCACATGGGAAATGATTGCACCCCATCTATCTTCAGAGTTCATTCTGCTAGGTGACATAAACTGGGATATGCTTAACACTAGATGCCCTCAATCTCACACAAATTATCAAGGAACCCACCAGGTACAATCCATAAATATGGGCACCCTCATAGATATTATCCTGACCAACTTGCCCTCCAAATACACCTCTGCTGTTTTCAATCAGGATCTCAGCGATCACTGCCTCATTGCCTGCATCTGCTATGGGTCTGAGGTCAAACAACCACTGTCAAACGCTCCCTAAAACACTTCTGAGAACAGGCCTTTCTAATCAACCTGGCCCGGGTATCCTGGAAGGATACTGACCTCATCCCGTCAGTCGAGGATGCCTGGTCGTTCTTTAAAAGTAATTTCCTCACCATCTTAAATAAGCATGTCCCTTTCAAAAAATATAGAACTAAGAAGAGATATAGCCCTTGGTTCACCCCAGACCTGACTGCCCTCGACCAGCACCAAAACACCCTGTGGCTGACTGCACTAGCATCGAAAAGTCCCCGCGATATGCAACTTTTCAGGGAAATCAGGAAGCAATACACGCAGTCAGTCAGGAAAGCAAAGGCTAGCTTTATCAAACAGAAATTTGCATCCTGTAGCTCTAACTCCAAAAAGTGTTGTGACACTGTAAAGTCCATGGAGAACAAGAGAACCTCCTCCCAGATGTCCACTGCACTGAGGCTAGGTAACACTGTCAACACCGATAAATCCACGATAATCCTCCTGACTATCCAACCCCGGCCAACAGCTCCGCACCCGCCGCAGCTACTTGCCCAAGCCTTCCCAGCTTCTCCTTCCCCCAAATCCAGATGGCAAATGTTCTGAAAGAGCTGCTAAACCTAGACCTGTACAAATCAGCTTGGCTAGCCAATCTGGACCCTCTCTTTCTAAAATTATCAGCCGCCATTGTTGCAACCCCTATTACCAGTCTGTTCAACCTCTCTTCGTATCGTCCGAGATCCCTAAAGATTGGAAAGCTGCCGCGGTCATCCCCCTCTTCAACGGGGGTGACACTCTAGACCCAAACTGTTGTAGACCTATATCCATCCTGCCCTGCCTTTCTAAAGTCTTCGAAAGCCAAGTTAATAAACAGTTCACTGACCATTTTGAATCTCACCATACCTTCTCCGCTGTGCAATCCGGTTTCCAAGCTGGTCACGGGTGCACCTCAGCCACGCTCAAGGTCCTAAATGATATCACAAACGCCATCGATAAAAGACTGTGCAGCCGTCCTCATCGACCTTGCCAAGTCTTTCAACACTGTCAATCACCGTATCCTTATCGGCAGACTCAGTAGCCTTGGTTTCTCAAATGACTGCCTCGCATGGTTCACCAACTACTTTTCAGACAGATTTCAGTGTGTCAAATCGGAGGGCCTGTTGTCCGGACCTCTGTCAGTCTCTTTGGGGGTACCACAGGGTTCAATTCTCGGGCCGACTCTTTTCACTGTATATATCAACGATGTCGCTCTTGCTCCTGGTGATTCCCTGATCCACCTCTACGCAGACGACACCATTCTGTATACTTCTGGCCCTTCTTTGGACACTCCAAACGAGCTTCAATGCCATACAACACTCCTTCTGTGGCCTCCAACTACTCTTAAACGATAGTAAAACCAAATGCATGCTTTTCAACCGTTCGCTGCTCACCCCCGCCTGCCCGACTAGCCCGACTACTCTGGACGGTTCAGACTTAGAATATGTGGACAACTACAAATACCTAGGTGTCTGGCTAGACTGTAAACTCTCCTTCCAGACTTATATTAAACATCTCCAATCCAAAATTAAATCTAGAATCGGCTTCCTATTTCGCAACAAAGCCTCCTTCACTCACGCCGCCAAACTTACCCTCGTAAAACTGACTATCCTACCGACCCTCGACTTCGGCGATGTCATTTACAAAACAGCTTCCAACACTCTACACAGCAAACTGGATGCAGTCTATCACAGTGCCATCCGTTTTGTCACTAAAGCCCCTTATACCACCTACCACTGTGACCTGTACGCTCTAGTCGGCTGGCCCTCGCTACATATTTGTCACCAGACCCACTGGCTCCAGGTCATCTATAAGTCTATACTAGGTAAAGCTTCACCTTATCTCAGCTCACTGGTCACGATAACAACACCCACCCGTATCATGCGTTCCAGCAGGTATATCTCACTGGCCGTCCCCAAAACCAACACCTCCTTTGCCCGCCTTTCCTTCCAGTTCTCTGCTGCCAGTGACTGGAACGAATTGCAAAAATCACTGAAGCTGGAGACTTATATTTCCCTCTCTGACTTTAAACATCAGCTATCTGAGCAGCTAACCGATCGCTGCAGCTGTACACAGTCCATCTGTAAATAGCCCACCCAATCTACCCACCTCATCATTACTTTTCTGCTCTTCTACTTGCACATCATCATCTGCTCATCTAACACTCCAGTGTTAATTTGCTAAACTGTAATTACTTTGCTACTATGGCCTATTTATGCCTTACCTCTTCACTCCATTTGCACACACTGTATATAGACTTTCTTTTTTTTCTATTGTGTTATTGACTGTACGCTTGTTTATTCCATGTGTAACTCTGCGTTGTTGTTTGTGTCGCACTGCTTTGCTTTATCTTGGCCAGGTCGCAGTTGTAAATGAGAACTTGTTCTCAACTAGCTTACCTGGTTAAATAAAGGTGTTCTCAACTAGCCTACCTGGTTAAATAAAGGTGAAATAAAAATAACAAACATGAAAAAAAACTATAAGACTATAATTTCCTCCTCACATTCTAGCCTACAATACAGTATGTCTTCACACACCTAGGCCAAGGCCAATGGTTCTTAACCTTGTTGGAGGTACTGAACCCCACCAGTTTCATATGCGCATTTACCGAACCCTTCTTAAATTGGAAAAATAAAATATGATTTTTTCAAATTCAAAACATAGGTATATATTTTACTGGTGCTCAAAATGAACCGTGCATCAACATCACTGTGTTCAAAGAACAAAATCATCAAAACATGATTTTCACACAAAAACAAAAACATAATAATGAATATTTACTGCAAATCAGTGTGACTTCTGCTGTTGCCTTTCAGAGACCAGTTCAGAAATGCGCGGCTTCACCTTGGCAAGTGCCACTCTCATGTCATTTTCGCAACAAAGTCTGTTCCTTTTCTTCGTTTTTATGTCCAGCATCCTCAAAAAGGATTGCTCGCAAAGATATGTTGTAACAAACGGTATGAAAATCTCCAGAACTTTCTTAGCAATAACAGCAATTACCATTTGTTGACACCAAAACGTTGAAAGCATTGTTGTTCTGAAGAGTTGCTGTTGAACCTGGCTCTGCTGAATTTCAATGATTTTATCGAGGTTTTCATCATTGACATCTGTTGTCTCAACACTAAACATGAACGGCTGTCTCACCCATGCTGGATATGACTCTCGTAGGGAAGTATCCGTCGAGAGACTTTGCAAGCTCACCTAAGTGCATGGCAATTGCTTGCTTCAGTTCCGCGGGTACAGAAATGCCTCCGATTCCAGATACATCTTCAATCTTACTTACACAGTCGTCCAGCAGGGGAAAGTTTGCGAAGTTATTGTTCTCTGTTTGTCGTTTCCATAACGGTAGCTTTTTTTGAAAAGCCTTCAGGTTTTCCTTCGCTTCGATGATGTTGACTCCACCGCCCTGCTTCTTTTGATTGAGATGATTGAGAGCTGCGAAGATATCAGCCATGTACGCTAAAATGAGAATGACCTCAGAATTTTTTAAGCAATCTGCATGACAATGTTGGTGCTCTTGCAAAAACAGGGCTAATTCCACACACACGGCAAAAACACGATTCAGCAACTGTCCCCGGGATAACCACTGAATGTTAGAATGGTACAGAAGTACCTCGAATTCAGAGCCCATTTCTTTACACAGCTCACTGAAGATGCGGTGCCTCAGAGTACTAGTTGGCAAATAGTTCACGCATTCCACTACAATTTGTAATACTTCTACCAGTTTTGGAGGCAAGGTTTTTGTTGCCAACGCATGCCTGTGCAGAATACAATGCGTAACAATGATGTGTGGTGCATCGGCTTTCACTAGCGCACCAAAACCAGACTTTCTTCCCAGCATGACTGGAGCTCCGTCCAAACAAACTGCAGAAACCATATCCCACGAAAGATTGTTGTCTTTGAAGAAGTCATCCACAAGTTTCTTCACATCGGCTGCCTTAGTTGTTGTTGTAAGAGGCTTACAAAATAAAAAAATCTTCCTTTATCACGTTGTCCTTCACATAGCGCACGAATACAGCAAGCTGGCTTAGATTGGAAACGTCTGTGGTCTCGTCGAGTTGAAGGCTGAATTTTGACGGGCTTGAAATCAGATCTGCAACTACTTGAGCCAAGATGTCTTTGCTAATGTCCTCTATTCTGTCGCTGATGGTGTCATTTGAAAGAGGAATTTGGGATAACTTAACTTCAGCCTCTTTTCCCAGCATGATATTCGCCATCTTCAACACAGCTGGTTTTATGAGTGTTTCACCAATGGTGTGTGGTTTGCCCTGCTTTGCGATCAGGTAAGCAACTTCGTACGATGCTGTGAGGATCGGTTTGTTGATGGGTACAAAGCCGAGAACAGGCAGAGTAGCCTTTTCATCTAGTCTGGCTCTCTTCACCTAGAATTCAGCGAGCGTTGTGTTCTTGTATTTTCCATCTCCATGCAGCTTAAGGAAGTGTTCTCTTAGTTTTGCCGGTGCTAGACTAGAATTGCTCAACTTGGCATTGCAAATCATGCAGTTAGGACGCTGACTCCAATCACGTTCCGTTATACACGTGAATCCATATTGTACATATTCGTCCGACAACTTTCTTTTTTTGCTCGACATAGTAAGAATGAAGGGATTAAAATAAAGAAAGAAATCACAAGACGTACCATCACGACAGTCACAAGTCGACTACTGAGCGCACCAAATTCCCTGCAGCACAGATAGGCCAAGCGATGTAACGTGATCACCTGCAGCCAATGATGGCCAAGAGGGGCGTGTCATCACGAATCATATGAGTCGGATGTGTGTCTTGACCTCCGCCAAACCCCTGAGGCTGACTCACCGAACCCCTGGGGTTCGATCGAACCCAGGTTAAGAACCACTGGCTTAGGCTATTGATGGATTCTCTTATTGTCAACGTAGCCTGCCATTTCAATTATTTGTGTGTATTACAAAATAATCAACCAAAGTCTCCAGTCATGTAAAATTATGTAGAATTGCATGAAATGTGTTTATAAAAGGACCCATTTTTCCCGGACTCTAGGCTACTAAAAATGTTCGCAATGTGTGCAACTTCTGTATGTGCCTAAACACTGTAAAAAATGTCGAGTAGATTTGGTACCAAAAAAACAAACAAATATACTCATTAAAGTCTTTCTATATCTGTGCAGTGATGATTTACATTGATTTAATTAAAAACATGAAGACTAAATCCTACTTAAAGGCTAATTAAAATATAATTGATCTAAGTCACTCCAAAGATGGAAATATCTACTCAATTGGAGTCATTAGGATTTAATATTCTGCACTTCCTGTCTGCTGCAAATTACGCTCTTCTATCAGCTCTGCCTTCCACACATGCTCATTGTGCTGGTTTGCTCTCAGGTAAGGTTATTTTCTTCAGTTACTAAGAAGTAAGCATTGAAAATGTTTAGCTAATAGCAATATAAATTACGCCATGTTTACGATGTTTGTAACGTTAGCTTACTACCAGCGAAACAATTCTCGCAAGGTTAGCTAGCTAGCTAATGTTAACGTTTCTAACTAGCTTGATGCGATGACGATGGCCAAAAATCAGCCACATTTGGCAGTCAAATCTATGATGGAGAAATGTGCATTATTGTAACAACAGTTTTTTTGATAACATGATTTGTTTGCACATTTGTTGGAGGATATGTGACCAATGGTTAGCGATCTCGTTTGGTTGTGTGTTACTAGCTAACGTGACCTAGACTAGCTAGCTAACTTGTAATGATTTATTTCTTCTTCTTTTTCATGCTAACTTTAGCTAGTAAGTAGCTAGCTAACATAAGCTAGCTTGCGCTATCTAGATGACTTTCTAAACTAGGCTAACGTTAGCTAATTTAGGTTTGTTTGCCCATGTGTATTATAGCGAGCTAGCAAGCAGTGTATCAATGTCCCAAACCTTGAATGGTTGGGTGTGATCGTGTGTCAGCCATTGATTGCTAACTCACGTTAGCTAATAACTAGCTAATGGCTGAAGTTTTTATTTATTTTCTCTCATTTACGTGCTCGCTCTGCCAGAAGATAAATGTGATGGTCTGACTTTTTCAAACTCAGCTTTTCTTTTCTATGTCTCAATTTGAGTCTTTGGTACAGATCTAGCTAGCTAGCTAGCTTACAAAACTAATGATGTAGCGAAATGGTGAATGCTTGATATGTGAGGTCCATGTAGCCGAGTCTTTTGCATGGATGGATATGGAAATAATTAAGCAATTCTGTGACACACACTTCCTAGCTACTTGTTGTTGTCACGCTCTGACCTTAGATATCTCTGTTTTCTTTATATTTTGGTTAGGTCAGGGTGTGACGAGGGTGGGTATGCTAGTTTTTGTATTGTCTAGGGTTTTTGTATGTCTAGGGGTTTTGCAGGTCTAGGTCATTTGTATGTCTATGGTGGCCTGATATGGTTCCCAATCAGAGGCAGCTGTTTATCGTTGTCTCTGATTGGGGATCATATTTAGGTAGATAATTTTCCCTTTTGTGTTTGTGGGTTCTTGTCTATGTGTAGTTGCCTGTCAGCACTCATTTGTATAGCTTCACGTGTCGTTTTGTTATTTTGGTTAGTTTGTCCAGTGTTCATTCTTATAATAACAACAAATGTACGCATACCACGCTGCACCTTGGTCCGATTCATACAAGGAACGTGAAAGAAGAATCCACCACAAATGGACCAAGCAGCGTGACCAGGAGGAGCAGGGATCCTGGGCCCGGGAGAAAGATGAGTGGAGGACATCCTGGAACTGGGAGGAGGTAACGGCAGGGGACAAGACCCTGCCATGGTAGCAGGTGGAGATAGTGCAGGAGGAACGGCGACGATACGAGGGGACACGGTTAGCATGGAAGCCCGAGAGGCAGCCCCAATATTTTTTTTGGGGGGGGGGGGGGGGCGCACGAGGAGATTGGCTGAGTCAGGTTGGAGACTTGAACCAACTCTTCGTGCTTACCGTGGGGAGCGTGTGACTGGTCAAGCACTGTGTTATGCAGAGATGCGCACGGTGTCTCCAGTTTGCATTCATAGCCCGGTGCGCTGTATTCCAGCTCCTCGCATTTGCTGGGCTAGAATGGACATCCAGCCAGGACGGATGGTGCCAGCTCAGCGCTCCTGGTCTCCAGTACACCTCCTTGGACCAGGATATCCTGCGCTGGCTCCGCGCACTGTGTCTCCGGTGCTTCTGCACAGCCCAGTGCGTCTTGTGCCAGCGCTCCGCACCTGCCGGGCTCAAGTGAGCATCCAGCCAGGATGCATTGTGCCAGCTCTACGCTCCAGATCTCCAGTGAGTCTCCACAGTCCAGTACGTCCTGTGCCTGCTCCCCGCACTCGCCCTGAGATGCATGTCATCAGCCCGGTGCCAACTGTACCGGTCCCACGCACCAGGCCTCCAGTGCACCTCCAGATTCCAGTACGTCCTGTGCCTGCTCCCCGCACTCGTCCTGAGGGGCGTGTCATCAGCCCGGTGCCACCTGTACCGGTCCCACGTACCAGGCCTCCAGTGCGTCTCCACAGTCCAGAACTTCCGGCGACAGTACCCAGTCTAGAGCTTCCAGCGACAGTTCCCAGTCCAGAGCTTCCGGCGACAGTTCCCAGTCCAGAGCTTCCGGCGACAGTTCCCAGTCCAGACCTTCCGGCGACGTTTCCCAGTCCAGAGCTTCCAGCGACGTTTCACAGTACGCAACCTCCAACGACGGGCCACAGTCCGGTACCTCCAGCGACGGTCCCCAGTCCGGGGGTCTCCAGCGACGGTCCCCAGTCCGGGGTCTCCAGCGACGGTCCCCAGCGACAGTCCCCAGCCCGGGGTCCCCAGTCCGGGGTCTTCAGCGACGGTCCCCAGTCCGGGGTCTCCAGCGAAGGTTCCCAGTCCGGGGTCTCCAGCGACAGTTCCCAATCCAGAGCTTCCGGCGACGTTTCACAGTACGGAACCTCCAACGACGGGCCACAATCCGGAACCTCCAACGACGGTCCCCAGTCCGGCGTCTCCAGCGATGGTCCCCAGTCCGGGGTCTCCAGCGACGGCTCCCGGTCCGGTTGTACAAAAGGCGGAGGGATCAGTGTAAGGAGGGGGGGGGGGGGGGGGGGGGGGGGTACTGTCACGCTCTGACCTCAGATGTCTCTGTTTTCTTAATATTTTGGTTAGGTCAGGGTGTGACGAGGGTGGGTATGCTAGTTTTTCTATTGTCTAGGGGTTTTGTAGGTCTAGGTCATTTGTACGTCTATGGTGGCCTGATATGGTTCCCAATCAGAGGCAGCTGTTTATCGTTGTCTCTGATTGGGGATCATATTTAGGTAGCCATTTTCAATTTTGTGTTTGTGGGTTCTTGTCTATGTGTAGTTGCCTGTCAGCACTCATTTGTATAGCTTCACGTGTCGTTTTGTTACTTTGGTTAGTTTGTTCAGTGTTCATTCTTAATATAATAAAGAATGTATGTGTACCACGCTGCTCCTTGGTCCGATTCATACGACGAACGTGACAGTTGTAGTTGCAGGGTCTTATTAAAATGTGTTGTTGGACCAGTACACCACTAAGAATCTTGAGCCAAGGTTTATGGCCATGTTGGACCAGTACACCACTAAGCATATTGAGCCAAGGTTTATGGCCATGTTGGACCAGTACACCACTAAGCATATTGAGCCAAGGTTTATGGCCATGTTGGACCAGTACACCACTAAGCATCGTGTGTGTGTGTGTGTGTGTGTGTGTGTGTGTGTGTGTGTGTGTGTGTGTGTGTGTGTGTGTGTGTGTGTGTGTGTGTGTGTGTGTGTGTGTGTGTGTGTGTGTAAGAGAGAGACTGTTCACTGCATTATGATTAAAAGAAGGGCATCTCGTAATCCAGTTTTGTTTCCATTTTAATGTAAAATTTGATCCCAACATTGAAAGAACGTGTCTGTATTTTTGTGTTATTTTTTTTTTTTACAGGAGGCTGAAGGGGGTGATGTCCTGCAGGACCTTGCACAACATGTAATGAATATCTATGTGATCAAGAAGGAGGGTGCCATGGCGAGTGATGGTCCAGAGGAGATGGGCATCGTCCTAGAGGGTGTCCTGGTGATCATCGGTCTGGGCAGTGTCAAACAGGCTTGTGTCATCCTTCTTGGCATGACATTATGCTCTGAATCTCAGCTACTCCAAAAAGCTCAAGACATTCCAGAAACTGGGACTGCTCAAAGCTCACAGTCAAGATGACAGTCCTCAAGAACAATGTGCTGTCTTAATCAGAATGACTTTTACTTTGTATCATCTTCATAGTTAAACACTGAGGAGCCTCTAACTCTTCTCTCCCTTCATTTGTTCTGGTAGCAGTTCAGGAATGGTGTCCTCTGCCACAGGCCTGCCTCTTGTTGTTGTTGAAGCCGCCTGGGGCACAGAATCTGTGCTGGGTCCAGCCTCTGCCTACCGGGGGATGGTCACGGAGAGGCAGGCCTCGAGCACATTGCGGTCTGGGACCCCATCCCCGATCAGCCCCATGACAATGATCTAAGCTAAATAAGTTAGAGGTTAAGGAAGACACATTTATTCTTCAAGGTGTGATTTAAAGGTTCACTGCCACGGCTTTTAAATTGTGCTTTGTATACAAAGTAGGTGTTGTTAATTAAGGATATCATTGTAAAATTTAGTGTCAAATTTGTTCCTATACTGTTGATATTTGAAATACTGCGATTTGAATCCGTTTCATCAAGGCACCAACATTTTACCACAGGTATTTTGAAAATTGGACCAGGGTCTGTCTACACTGTATGGTTATGGCATCACAATGCTACCTGGATCACTGATAGTCCAGCAAAGCCTTGTAGACTTTTTTGAACAGATTTATACTGGGAGCTTTTATGGGAACTTTTGAAAAAAGCCTCGAAACTAGACAATTTATGGCTTTTAAAAAACATTACAAAAGTAATATAGGTGGCATCCATCCACAGTGTTTACAAACAGATAAATTATACAGGGAGAAACTACTAGAAATATTGAGATTACATGATTATTGGGGTTGTCATCTCTTTTTTTTTTCTTTTTTTTTTTGCCTTGTAGTCAACATTTTAGTTAGAAAAATACCCCACAGTGCAAACACAAGCTATTTGAGTCTCCATGATCCCCCATTTTTGTAGGTATCCATGGTTACTATGGGAATATTTAGGTCCTTATGAAGTCTATGGAGTTGAAGCTCCATTCTATATTTTCTAAGCAGATGGTTCTTCCCACAGAGATCCTGTTATTGCTAGTGTTAGTGTTCTAGTTCCTAATTCTACGGTTCTGCCCACAGAGATCCTGTTATTGCTAGTGTTAGTGTTCTAGCTCCTAATTCTACGGTTCTGCCCACAGAGATCCTGTTATTGCTAGTGTTAGTGTTCTAGTTCCTAATTCTACGGTTCTGCCCATAGAGATCCTGTTATTGCTAGTGTTAGTGTTCTAGTTCCTAATTCTACGGTTCTGCCCACAGAGATCCTGTTATTGCTAGTGTTAGTGTTCTAGTTCCTAATTCTACGGTTTTGCCTATCTGCAGCAATCAGGAAGTACCTACAATGTTGATTGCAATTTGTCAATTAACAATTTGAGAATCATTGCTGCTGCTTTTGTACTGTTTAATAAGAACTGTTTTGAAAACTGTTGTTTACAGTGTACTCTACTGCTCTATGCCTCTACTCAAATGCAATGATATACATGCAATGCTTTATTAATTTGTTTTTTTTCTTGCTAATTCGTTCCAGTACCTCAAAACTCCCCATGTCGCGCTCACTTTTTGTTCTGGAACCTCCTGATTTCCATATTGAGCACTGGACAGCAGTAAAGGCTGGTCTGAGTTTAGACGGCAGTAAAGACTGGACTGAGTTTAGACAGCAGTAAAGACTGGTCTGAGTTTAGACAGCAGTAAAGACTGGTCTGAGTTTAGACAGCAGTAAAGAATGGACTGAGTTTAGACAGCAGTAAAGACTGGACTGAGTTTAGACAGCAGTAAAGACTGGTCTGAGTTTAGACAGCAGTAAAGACTGGTCTGAGTTTAGACAGCAGTAAAGAATGGACTGAGTTTAGACAGCAGTAAAGACTGGTCTGAGTTTAGACAGCAGTAAAGACTGGTCTGAGTTTAGACAGCAGTAAAGACTGGACTGAGTTTAGACAGCAGTAAAGACTGGACTGAGTTTAGACAGCAGTAAAGACTGGTCTGAGTTTAGACGGCAGTAAAGACTGGACTGAGTTTAGACAGCAGTAAAGACTGGACTGAGTTTAGACAGCAGTAAAGACTGGACTGAGTTTAGACAGCAGTAAAGACTGGTCTGAGTTTAGACGGCAGTAAAGACTGGACTGAGTTTAGACAGCAGTAAAGACTGGACTGAGTTTAGACAGCAGTAAAGGCTGGTCTGAGTTTAGACGGCAGTAAAGACTGGACTGAGTTTAGACAGCAGTAAAGACTGGTCTGAGTTTAGACGGCAGTAAAGACTGGACTGAGTTTAGACAGCAGTAAAGACTGGACTGAGTTTAGACAGCAGTAAAGGCTGGTCTGAGTTTAGACGGCAGTAAAGAATGGACTGAGTTTAGACAGCAGTAAAGACTGGACTGAGTTTAGACAGCAGTAAAGACTGGACTGAGTTTAGACAGCAGTAAAGGCTGGACTGAGTTTAGACAGCAGTAAAGAAAGGACTGAGTTTAGACAGCAGTAAAGACTGGACTGAGTTTAGACAGCAGTAAAGAATGGACTGAGTTTAGACAGCATTAAAGACTGGTCTGAGTTTAGACAGCAGTAAAGGCTGGACTGAGTTTAGACAGCAGTAAAGAATGGACTGAGTTTAGACAGCAGTAAAGACTGGACTGAGTTTAGACAGCAGTAAAGAATGGACTGAGTTTAGACAGCAGTAAAGACTGGTCTGAGTTTAGACAGCAGTAAAGACTGGTCTGAGTTTAGACAGCAGTAAAGACTGGACTGAGTTTAGACAGCAGTAAAGACTGGTCTGAGTTTAGACAGCAGTAAAGGCTGGACTGAGTTTAGACAGCAGTGAAGAATGGACTGAGTTTAGACAGCAGTAAAGACTGGTCTGAGTTTAGACAGCAGTAAAGAATGGACTGAGTTTAGACAGCAGTAAAGACTGGTCTGAGTTTAGACAGCAGTAAAGACTGGACTGAGTTTAGACAGCAGTAAAGGCTGGACTGAGTTTAGACAGCAGTAAAGGCTGGTCTGAGTTTAGACAGCAGTAAAGAATGGACTGAGTTTAGACAGCAGTAAAGAATGGACTGAGTTTAGACAGCAGTAAAGGCTGGACTGAGTTTAGACAGCAGTAAAGACTGGTCTGAGTTTAGACAGCAGTAAAGAATGGACTGAGTTTAGACAGCAGTAAAGGCTGGACTGAGTTTAGACAGCAGTAAAGACTGGTATGAGTTTAGACAGCAGTAAAGACTGGTCTGTGTTTAGACAGCAGTAAAGACTGGTCTGAGTTTAGACAGCAGTAAAGGCTGGACTGAGTTTAGACAGCAGTAAAGACTGGACTGAGTTTAGACAGCAGTAAAGACTGGACTGAGTTTAGACAGCAGTAAAGAATGGACTGAGTTTAGACAGCAGTAAAGACTGGTCTGAGTTTAGACAGCAGTAAAGACTGGTCTGAGTTTAGACAGCATTAAAGACTGGTCTGAGTTTAGACAGCAGTAAAGACTGGTATGAGTTTAGACAGCAGTAAAGAATGGACTGAGTTTAGACAGCAGTAAAGACTGGTCTGAGTTTAGACAGCAGTAAAGACTGGACTGAGTTTAGACAGCAGTAAAGACTGGTCTGAGTTTAGACAGCAGTAAAGGCTGGACTGAGTTTAGACAGCAGTAAAGACTGGTATGAGTTTAGACAGCAGTAAAGACTGGACTGAGTTTAGACAGCAGTAAAGACTGGACTGAGTTTAGACAGCAGTAAAGAATGGACTGAGTTTAGACAGCAGTAAAGGCTGGACTGAGTTTAGACAGCAGTAAAGACTGGACTGAGTTTAGACAGCAGTAAAGACTGGTCTGAGTTTAGACAGCAGTAAAGACTGGTCTGAGTTTAGACAGCAGTAAAGACTGGACTGAGTTTAGACAGCAGTAAAGACTGGACTGAGTTTAGACAGCAGTAAAGACTGGTCTGAGTTTAGACGGCAGTAAAGACTGGACTGAGTTTAGACAGCAGTAAAGACTGGACTGAGTTTAGACAGCAGTAAAGACTGGACTGAGTTTAGACAGCAGTAAAGACTGGTCTGAGTTTAGACGGCAGTAAAGACTGGACTGAGTTTAGACAGCAGTAAAGACTGGACTGAGTTTAGACAGCAGTAAAGGCTGGTCTGAGTTTAGACGGCAGTAAAGACTGGTCTGAGTTTAGACAGCAGTAAAGACTGGTCTGAGTTTAGACGGCAGTAAAGACTGGACTGAGTTTAGACAGCAGTAAAGACTGGACTGAGTTTAGACAGCAGTAAAGGCTGGTCTGAGTTTAGATGGCAGTAAAGAATGGACTGAGTTTAGACAGCAGTAAAGACTGGACTGAGTTTAGACAGCAGTAAAGACTGGACTGAGTTTAGACAGCAGTAAAGGCTGGACTGAGTTTAGACAGCAGTAAAGAATGGACTGAGTTTAGACAGCAGTAAAGACTGGACTGAGTTTAGACAGCAGTAAAGAATGGACTGAGTTTAGACAGCAGTAAAGACTGGTCTGAGTTTAGACAGCAGTAAAGACTGGTCTGAGTTTAGACAGCAGTAAAGGCTGGACTGAGTTTAGACAGCAGTAAAGACTGGACTGAGTTTAGACAGCAGTAAAGACTGGACTGAGTTTAGACAGCAGTAAAGAATGGACTGAGTTTAGAGAGCAGTAAAGACTGGTCTGAGTTTAGACAGCAGTAAAGACTGGTCTGAGTTTAGACAGCATTAAAGACTGGTCTGAGTTTAGACAGCAGTAAAGACTGGTATGAGTTTAGACAGAAGTAAAGAATGGACTGAGTTTAGACAGCAGTAAAGACTGGTCTGAGTTTAGACAGCAGTAAAGACTGGACTGAGTTTAGACAGCAGTAAAGACTGGTCTGAGTTTAGACAGCAGTAAAGGCTGGACTGAGTTTAGACAGCAGTAAAGACTGGTCTGAGTTTAGACAGCAGTAAAGACTGGTCTGAGTTTAGACAGCAGTAAAGACTGGACTGAGTTTAGACAGCAGTAAAGAATGGACTGAGTTTAGACAGCAGTAAAGGCTGGACTGAGTTTAGACAGCAGTAAAGACTGGACTGAGTTTAGACAGCAGTAAAGACTGGTCTGAGTTTAGACAGCAGTAAAGACTGGTCTGAGTTTAGACAGCAGTAAAGACTGGACTGAGTTTACACAGCAGTAAAGACTGGACTGAGTTTAGACAGCAGTAAAGACTGGTCTGAGTTTAGACGGCAGTAAAGACTGGACTAAGTTTAGACAGCAGTAAAGACTGGACTGAGTTTAGACAGCAGTAAAGACTGGACTGAGTTTAGACAGCAGTAAAGACTGGTCTGAGTTTAGACGGCAGTAAAGACTGGACTGAGTTTAGACAGCAGTAAAGACTGGACTGAGTTTAGACAGCAGTAAAGGCTGGTCTGAGTTTAGACGGCAGTAAAGACTGGACTGAGTTTAGACAGCAGTAAAGACTGGTCTGAGTTTAGACGGCAGTAAAGACTGGACTGAGTTTAGACAGCAGTAAAGACTGGACTGAGTTTAGACAGCAGTAAAGGCTGGTCTGAGTTTAGACGGCAGTAAAGAATGGACTGAGTTTAGACAGCAGTAAAGGCTGGTATGAGTTTAGACGGCAGTAAAGACTGGTCTGAGTTTAGACAGCAGTAAAGACTGGTCTGAGTTTAGACGGCAGTAAAGACTGGACTGAGTTTAGACAGCAGTAAAGACTGGACTGAGTTTAGACAGCAGTAAAGGCTGGTCTGAGTTTAGACGGCAGTAAAGAATGGACTGAGTTTAGACAGCAGTAAAGACTGGACTGAGTTTAGACAGCAGTAAAGACTGGACTGAGTTTAGACAGCAGTAAAGACTGGACTGAGTTTAGACAGCAGTAAAGACTGGTCTGAGTTTAGACAGCATTAAAGACTGGTCTGAGTTTAGACAGCTGTAAAGACTGGACTGAGTTTAGACAGCAGTAAAGACTGGTCTGAGTTTAGACAGCAGTAAAGACTGGTCTGAGTTTAGACAGCAGTAAAGACTGGACTGAGTTTAGACAGCAGTAAAGACTGGACTGAGTTTAGACAGCAGTAAAGACTGGACTGAGTTTAGACAGCAGTAAAGACTGGTCTGAGTTTAGACAGCAGTAAAGACTGGTCTGAGTTTAGACAGCAGTAAAGACTGGACTGAGTTTAGACAGCAGTAAAGACTGGACTGAGTTTAGACAGCAGTAAAGACTGGACTGAGTTTAGACAGCAGTAAAGACTGGTCTGAGTTTAGACAGCAGTAAAGACTGGTCTGAGTTTAGACAGCAGTAAAGACTGGACTGAGTTTAGACAGCAGTAAAGACTGGACTGAGTTTAGACAGCAGTAAAGACTGGACTGAGTTTAGACAGCAGTAAAGACTGGTCTGAGTTTAGACAGCAGTAAAGACTGGTCTGAGTTTAGACAGCAGTAAAGGCTGAACAGCATCTTTAGATTTAATAGGGGATTAGAACACACTTGACTGAACTTTCAGATTGTTTTAGAGAGAGTAGGGAGAGAGAGAAGAGAAGGAGCGAGGGAGGGAGGGAGGGAGTAAACATAAATCATGTTAACAGGAAGTATTTCTTCCCAGGCCAGATGAGATTAGTGAGCAGACTCAGTCCTGATTAATTTAACAAGAGTCACACTTTTGGCAGGCTGTCCTCAGGATCCACACCTCACCCCTTCATCGCTCCATCTCTCCATCCTCTCATTTATCCATATCTCCTCCCCGCCACATTACAGCATGAAACCCTTATTTCACACACACACACACACACACACACACACACACACACACACACACACACACACACACACTGTGTATTTCTAGTGTATGTGTTAGTATCGTTGTCATGGCAGCAGTCATTTGGAGTGTTAGGTAAACTCCTTGACATGGAGTAATGATTTAATTCTCTCGATGGTAAGAAGTGGAGAGAGTGAATGTGTTCACACATCTCTCATAAAGGGAACCACTTCAGAATCATATAATATCGTTCTAACATAATCAACATTAGGCTAGCTCTGTCTATGGTTACAGCATTAGGCTAGCTCTGTCCCAGTATGGTTCTATGGTTACAGCATTAGGCTAGCTCTGTCTATGGTTACAGCATTAGGCTAGCTCTGTCTATGGTTACATCATTAGGCTAGCTCTATGGTTACATAATTAGGCTAGCTCTGTCTATGTGTAACGGATGTGAAATGGCTAGCTAGTTAGCGGTGGTGCGCGCTACTAGCATTTCAATCAGTGACGTCACTTGCTCGGAGACCTTGTTGATGTCTGCAGAGCGTCCCTGGTTCGTGCCCATTTCGGGGCGAGGGGACGGATGTCAAGTCTATACTGTTACATATGGTTACAACATTGGGCTAGCTCTGTCTATGGTTACAGAATTAGGCTAGCTCTCTCTACGGTTACATCTTTAGACTAGCTCCTACAGTATGGTTTTATGATTACATCAGTAGGCTAGCTCTGTCTACAGTTACATCATTAAGCTAGCTCTGTTAGGATAGCTCTGTGTTGTTACAGGCTAACTCTGTCTATGGTTACAGCATTAGGCTAGCTCCCATAGTATGGTTCGATGGTTACATCATTAGGCTAGCTCTGTATATGGTTATATCATTAGACTAGCTTTGTATATGGTTACATCATTAGACTAGCTTTGTATATGGTTACATCATTAGGCTAGCTCTGTCTATGGTTACAGGAGTAGGCTAGCTTTCCCAGTATGGTTCTAAGGTTACAGCATTGGCTAGCTCTGTCTATGGTTAAATCATTTGGCTAGCTTTGGATTCTGAATCAATTTGACTTGGCACCTAAAACCCTAACAAACTTTTACAGATTCACAATTGAGAGCATGCTGTCGGGCTGTATCACCGCCTGGTACGTTAACCGCACCGCCAGCAACCACTCTCCAGAGGGTGGTGCGGTCTGCCCAACGCATCACCAGGGACAAACTACATGCCCTCCAGGACCCCTACAGCACCCTAGTATAGGTTACAGCATTAGGCTAGCTCTATCTACGGTTACATCATTATGCTAGCTATGTATATGGTTACAACATTAGGCTAGCTCTGTCTATGGTTACAACATTAGGCTAGCTCTGTCTATGGTTACAACATTAAGCTAGCTCTGTCTATGGTTACAACATTAGGCTAGCTGTGTATATGGTTACAGGAGTAAGCTAGCTTTCCCAATATGGTTATAAGGTTACAGCATTGGGCTAGCTCTGTCTATGGTCAAATCATTAGGCCAGCTCTGTATATGGTTAAATCATTAGGCTAGCTCGGTCTATGGTTAAATCATTAGGCTAGCTCTGTCTATGGTTAAATCATTAGGCTAGCTCTGTCCCAGTATGGTTCTATGGTTACAGCATTAGGCTAGCTCTGTCCCAGTATGGTTCTATGGCTACATCATTTGGCTAGCTCTGTCTATGGTTACATCATTTGTCTAGCTCTTTCTATGGTTACATCATTAGGCTAGCTCTGTCTATGGTTAAATCATTAGGCTAGCTCGGCCTATGGTTAAATCATTAGGCTAGCTCTGTCTATGGTTAAATCATTAGGCTAGCTCTGTCCCAGTATGGTTCTATGGTTACAGCATTAGGCTAGCTCTGTCCCAGTATGGTTCTATGGTTACATCATTTGGCTAGCTCTGTCTATGGTTACATCATTTGTCTAGCTCTTTCTATGGTTACATCATTAGGCTAGCTCTGTCTATGGTTACAACATTAGGCTAGCTCTGTCCCAGTATGGTTCTATGGTTACAGCATTAGGCTAGCTCTATCTATGGTTACAGCATTAGGCTAGCTCTGTCCCAGTATGGTTCTATGGTTACAGCATTAGGCTAGCTCTATCCATGTTTACATCATTAGGCTAGCTCTGTCCCAGTATGGTTCTATGGTTACATCATTAGGCTAGCTCTGTCCCAGTATGGTTCTATGGTTACATTATTAGGCTAGCTCTGTCCCAGTATGGTTCTATGGTTACATCATTAGGCTAGCTCTGTCCCAGTATGGTTCTATGGTTACATCATTAGGCTAGCTCTGTCCCAGTATGGTTCTATGGTTACATCATTAGGCTAGCTCTGTCCCAGTATGGTTCTATGGTTACATCATTAGGCTAGCTCTGTCCCAGTATGGTTCTATGGTTACATCATTAGGCTAGCTCTGTCCCAGTATGGTTCTATGGTTACATCATTAGGCTAGCTCTGTCCCAGCCCCCAGGCTCTAATGAGGTAAGAGACCTGGCTGATCACTTTTACCACGACAATGTGTGTGTGGAAATGTCATCCAACATTCCAGACAGGAAGGGAGAGAGAGAGAGAGCAAAGGGAGGGAGAGAGAGAGCAAAGGGAGGGAGAGAGGGCCAAGAAGGAGGCCAGAAATGTGTAAAATGTATTTTGTAAACCTATAGTGTTGCCAGTGGGGAGGCGTCATGATCCTTGTGCTAGCATGTGGGAAGGGGAGGGGGTATGTGGGAGGATCTGGGATGGAGAGAGAAATGGAGATATTAGCTGCAGTGTGAAAGGAGTGTTAATGTAGTGTCATAAGAAATGAACATCCATAACTTACCCTCCCCTTTCCCCATCCCTTCCTCCTCCTTCCCTCCATCTCCATGTCTCTTTCATTCCTTCCCTCCCTCCGTTCCTCCCTCCCTCCTTCTGTAAGTAAGCTGTCTCCTCTGAAGGAGCTAAAGAGGACAATTTAACACAACAGGGGTGCCCAGGGATTTACACCCCCCACCCTCGCTCCCTTGCCCTTTGATTCTACAGCTCTGTGTCAATCCCCCAAAAAACAGAGACACCCCCATTGTTCCACCATGGTGGGGGCTGAGGATTAGTTGTCCTGGTAACAGAGTGCTGGTTATGGTTATCTTGTATTAATTGCTGTGTGTGTGTGTGTGTGTGTGTGTGTGTGTGTGTGATTCTCAGCCCCTGGCTCCCCCTGGTCTCCCTCCTCCACACCAAAGTCCTGTAGTCTCACCAGCAGTCTAATCACTCTCAGAATTAATTGGAACACTAATTCACCCACCCCCTCCAAACACCCCCCCCCCCCCCCCCCCCCCCCCACACACACACACACATACACACACACACACACACACACACACACACAATAACTCCCCTCCTATACACCCTGCTGAGGTGAGACAGTTCAGCTTGTGTTCTTCATTAAAAATAAATACCCCCCTCCCCCACCCCACACAGGCTCCCTCCCCCTCCCCACCCCACACATACTCCCTCCCCCTCCCCTCCCCACCCCACACATACTCCCTCCCCCTCCCCTCCCCACCCCACACATACTCCCTCCCCACCCCACCCCACCCCACACCGACTCCCTCCCCCCCGCACACACACCGACTCCCTCCCCCCCGCACACACACCGACTCCCTCCCCCCCGCACACACACCGACTCCCTCCCCCCCGCACACACACCGACTCCCTCCCCCCCGCACACACACCGACTCCCTCCCCCCCGCACACACACCGACTCCCTCCCCCCCGCACACACACTGACTCCCTCCCCCCCGCACACACACCGACTCCCTCCCCCCCCGCACACACACTGACTCCCTCCCCCCCCGCACACACACCGACTCCCTCCCCCCCGCACACACACCGACTCCCTCCCCCCCGCACACACACCGACTCCCTCCCCCCCGCACACACACCGACTCCCTCCCCCCCGCACACACACCGACTCCCTCCCTCCCACACACACACCGACTCCCTCCCCCCCGCACACACTCCGACTCCCTCCCCCCCAAACACACACCGACTCCCTCCCCCCCGCACACACACCGACTCCCTCCCTCCCCCACCCCACACAGACTCCCTCCCCCTCCCCACCCACACACCGACTCCCTCCCTCCCCCACCCCACACACACACCAACTCCCTCCCCCACCCCACACACACACCGACTCTGTCCCCCACCCACACACACACCGACTCCCTCCCTCAAAATTGTTGTTGAGCAAATTCACAATCCTATTGCAGATGGTTGCATTACAATTGTACATTGAATAGACATCTTTAAAGCTAGAAGTGTGTAAACTAGATCTTTAAAGCTAGATGTGTGTAAACTAGATCTCCATCTAGGGATTTCCTCTGCATCTGTGTCTGGGGTTTTAATGGTCGACATGGGAACAGTGTTATTGCCAATGCTAGGCAGGCAGCGGCCATCCATCCAGCCATCCATCCATCACATAGGTCAGAGGTCAACCCCAGAGTGTCTAAATACCAGCCCTGACACACACGCAAATGTGCACACACTCAAACAGCCCTGTATGCCCCAGAAGGGGGTACCGGAGCAGGGCAGAGCTACTCAGTGGGGGTCTGAGTGAAAACTAAGTGGAGTCATTGAGGCCAGCTTTGTGTCTCTCTCTGTCTCTCACTCTCATTCATTAATGAAGCTGGTGACTGACAGTAGTAAACTCCTCAATGCCACCGGATGAATTCCGAAACATATTCCAAAATGTGCTAGCGAAACTGTCCTGTAGATTAGCATCCGCTTCATCGGACAACTTCCGTATTAAATGTATCACTGGTACTTCCTGTTTGAGTTTTTGCTTGTAAACTGGAATTAAGAGGATGGCATTAAGGTCAGATTTGGCAAATTGGGGGAGAGGGAGAGTTTTGTATGCGTCTCTGTGTGTAGAGTAGAGGTGATCTAGAGTTGTGTATGGGTCTCTGTGTGTAGAGTAGAGGTGATCTAGAGTTGTGTATGGGTCTCTGTGTGTAGAGTAGAGGTGATCTAGAGTTTTGTAAGCGTCTCTGTGTGTAGAGTAGAGGTGATCTAGAGTTGTGTATGCGTCTCTGTGTGTAGAGGTGATCTAGAGTTTTGTATGCGTCTCTGTGTGTAGAGTAGAGGTGATCTAGAGTTTTGTATGGGTCTCTGTGTGTAGAGTAGAGGTGATCTAGAGTTTTGTATGCGTCTCTGTGTGCAGAGCAGAGGTGATATAGAGTTTTGTATGCGTCTCTGTGTGCAGAGTAGAGGTGATCTAGAGTTTTTCTCCTCTAGTTGCACAGGAGACATGCTGGTAGAAATGAGGTAAAACATAAGAGAGGGCGACAAAAGAAAGTGGAGAGTGATTGACTGGGTGAGAGAGGAAAAGAGTGACCAAAAGACAAAGAGAAGGAGTAGAGTTACACCTCAAAGAGTTCCACTGTCTACAGACAAAGGCAGCAAGGAAAAATAAAAGAGAGAGAGAGAGAGAAAGAATAGGAGAGAGAGAGAGAGAATAGGAGAGAGAGAGAATAGGCGAGAGAGAGAGAGAGAGAATATGAGAGAGAGAGAATAGGCGAGAGAGAGACTAGGCGAGAGAGAGAATAGGAGAGAGAGAGAGAATAGGAGAGAGAGAGAGAATAGGAGAGAGAGAGAGAATAGGAGAGAGAGAGAATAGGCGAGAGAGAGAGAGAGAGAGAGAGAATATGAGAGAGAGAGAATAGGCGAGAGAGAGACTAGGCGAGAGAGAGAATAGGAGAGAGAGAGAGAATAGGAGAGAGAGAGAGAATAGGAGAGAGAGAGAGAATAGACGAGAGAGAGAATAGGAGAGAGAGTCCTGTACCCAGAGGACCTACACCGAGACTACAGCACCCCCACCCCGACCCCACCCCACCCCCCAACCCAATCCAACCCAAACAGGGGTCTCCTGAGTTCTTCTTAAAAATATAGAATTAAAGTTGGATAAATGTAGATTACTTTTATTTTTTTGGAAGGACTTATACAGGATACTAACCTCAACATAAAAAATGTCTATCTAAATCACAATTCCATACCTAAAACCAACCTGAATGGACTATTACTACCAAGGACTATCATTAAAACACTTCTAACAAACCAACCTGAATGAACTATTACTACCAAGGACTATCATTAAAACACTTCTAACAAACCAAACCTGAATGGACTATTACTACCAAGGACTATCATTAAAACACTTCTAACAAACCAACCTGAATGGACTATTACTACCAAGGACTATCATTAAAACACTTCTAACAAACCAACCTGAATGGACTATTACTACCAAGGACTATCATTAAAACACTTCTAACAAACCAACCTGAATGGACTATTACTACCAAGGACTATCATTAAAACACTTCTAACAAACCAACCTGAATGGACTATTACTACCAACGACTATCATTAAAACACTTCTAACAAACCAACCTGAATGGACTATTACTACCAACGACTATCATTAAAACACTTCTAACAAACCAAACCTGAAGTGACTATTACTACCAAGGACTATCATTAAAACACTTCTAACAAACCAACCTGAATGGACTATTACTACCAACGACTATCATTAAAACACTTCTAACAAACCAACCTGAAGTGACTATTACTACCAAGGACTATCATTAAAACACTTCTAACAAACCAAAACCTGAATGGACTATTACTACCAAGGACTATCATTAAAACACTTCTAACAAACCAACCTGAATGGACTATTACTACCAAGGACTATCATTAAAACACTTCTAACAAACCAACCTGAATGGACTATTACTACCAAGGACTATCATTAAAACACTTCTAACAAACCAACCTGAATGGACTATTACTACCAAGGACTATCATTAAAACACTTCTAACAAACCAACCTGAATGGACTATTACTACCAAGGACTATCATTAAAACACTTCTAACAAACCAACCTGAATGGACTATTACTACCAAGGACTATCATTAAAACACTTCTAACAAACCAACCTGAATGGACTATTACTACCAACGACTATCATTAAAACACTTCTAACAAACCAAACCTGAAGTGACTATTACTACCAACGACTATCATTAAAACACTTCTAACAAACCAACCTGAATGGACTATTACTACCAACGACTATCATTAAAACACTTCTAACAAACCAACCTGAATGGACTATTACTACCAAGGACTATCATTAAAACACTTCTAACAAACCAACCTGAATGGACTATTACTACCAAGGACTATCATTAAAACACTTCTAACAAACCAACCTGAATGGACTATTACTACCAACGACTATCATTAAAACACTTCTAACAAACCAAACCTGAAGTGACTATTACTACCAACGACTATCATTAAAACACTTCTAACAAACCAACCTGAATGGACTATTACTACCAACGACTATCATTAAAACACTTCTAACAAACCAACCTGAATGGACTATTACTACCAAGGACTATCATTAAAACACTTCTAACAAACCAACCTGAATGGACTATTACTACCAAGGACTATCATTAAAACACTTCTAACAAACCAACCTGAATGGACTATTACTACCAACGACTATCATTAAAACACTTCTAACAAACCAACCTGAATGGACTATTACTACCAACGACTATCATTAAAACACTTCTAACAAACCAAACCTGAAGTGACTATTACTACCAAGGACTATCATTAAAACACTTCTAACAAACCAACCTGAATGGACTATTACTACCAACGACTACCATTAAAACACTTCTAACAAACCAACCTGAATGGACTATTACTACCAAGGACTATCATTAAAACACTTCTAACAAACCAACCTGAATGGACTATTACTACCAACGACTATCATTAAAACACTTCTAACAAACCAACCTGAATGGACTATTACTACCAACAACTATCATTAAAACACTTCTAACAAACCAAACCTGAAGTGACTATTACTACCAAGGACTATCATTAAAACACTTCTAACAAACCAACCTGAATGGACTATTACTACCAACGACTATCATTAAAACACTTCTAACAAACCAACCTGAATGGACTATTACTACCAAGGACTATCATTAAAACACTTCTAACAAACCAAACCTGAATGGACTATTACTACCAAGGACTATCATTAAAACACTTCTAACAAACCAAACCTGAAGTGACTATTACTACCAAGGACTATCATTAAAACACTTCTAACAAACCAAACCTGAAGTGACTATTACTACCAAGGACTATCATTAAAACACTTCTAACAAACCAACCTGAATGGACTATTACTACCAACGACTACCATTAAAACACTTCTAACAAACCAACCTGAATGGACTATTACTACCAAGGACTATCATTAAAACACTTCTAACAAACCAACCTGAATGGACTATTACTACCAACGACTATCATTAAAACACTTCTAACAAACCAACCTGAATGGACTATTACTACCAACAACTATCATTAAAACACTTCTAACAAACCAACCTGAATGGACTATTACTACCAAGGACTATCATTAAAACACTTCTAACAAACCAAACCTGAAGTGACTATTACTACCAAGGACTATCATTAAAACACTTCTAACAAACCAACCTGAATGGACTATTACTACCAACGACTATCATTAAAACACTTCTAACAAACCAAACCTGAAGTGACTATTACTACCAAGGACTATCATTAAAACACTTCTAACAAACCAACCTGAATGGACTATTACTACCAACGACTACCATTAAAACACTTCTAACAAACCAACCTGAATGGACTATTACTACCAAGGACTATCATTAAAACACTTCTAACAAACCAACCTGAATGGACTATTACTACCAACGACTATCATTAAAACACTTCTAACAAACCAACCTGAATGGACTATTACTACCAACAACTATCATTAAAACACTTCTAACAAACCAACCTGAATGGACTATTACTACCAAGGACTATCATTAAAACACTTCTAACAAACCAAACCTGAAGTGACTATTACTACCAAGGACTATCATTAAAACACTTCTAACAAACCAACCTGAATGGACTATTACTACCAACGACTATCATTAAAACACTTCTAACAAACCAAACCTGAAGTGACTATTACTACCAAGGACTATCATTAAAACACTTCTAACAAACCAAACCTGAAGTGACTATTACTACCAAGGACTATCATTAAAACACTTCTAACAAACCAACCTGAATGGACTATTACTACCAAGGACTATCATTAAAACACTTCTAACAAACCAACCTGAATGGACTATTACTACCAAGGACTATCATTAAAACACTTCTAACAAACCAACCTGAATGGACTATTACTACCAACGACTATCATTAAAACACTTCTAACAAACCAACCTGAATGGACTATTACTACCAACAACTATCATTAAAACACTTCTAACAAACCAACCTGAATGGACTATTACTACCAAGGACTATCATTAAAACACTTCTAACAAACCAACCTGAATGGACTATTACTACCAACGACTATCATTAAAACACTTCTAACAAACCAACCTGAATGGACTATTACTACCAAGGACTATCATTAAAACACTTCTAACAAACCAAACCTGAATGGACTATTACTACCAAGGACTATCATTAAAACACTTCTAACAAACCAAACCTGAAGTGACTATTACTACCAAGGACTATCATTAAAACACTTCTAACAAACCAACCTGAATGGACTATTACTACCAAGGACCATCATTAAAACACTTCTAACAAACCAACCTGAATGGACTATTACTACCAACGACTATCATTAAAACACTTCTAACAAACCAACCTGAATGGACTATTACTACCAAGGACTATCATTAAAACACTTCTAACAAACCAACCTGAATGGACTATTACTACCAAGGACTATCATTAAAACACTTCTAACAAACCAACCTGAATGGACTATTACTACCAACGACTATCATTAAAACACTTCTAACAAACCAACCTGAATGGACTATTACTACCAAGGACTATCATTAAAACACTTCTAACAAACCAAAACCTGAATGGACTATTACTACCAAGGACTATCATTAAAACACTTCTAACAAACCAAAACCTGAATGGACTATTACTACCAAAACTTCTAACAAACCAAAACCTGCAGAAGAAACACAGCGGAACCTGGAAATACCATCCGACACAAAACTGAGTGAGTAATATTCAGTCTGAAGCTACTTCTGAAGCCAAAAAGTGAAAGAGAATGATCTCTAGGTTATGTTGTTATATAAAGCTAAGAAAATAAGTATAATAAGCTGCTAGAACAGAACAGACCTGGTGGCACCTTCAATTAGCACTGGTGTGAAGTCAGATGTGTGAAAACTCTTGAGCCCAACAATGGAAGAAGAGTTTCACAGCCCCCTCCCCCCCCCCCAATGGCTTATCCCTGTCCAGAGGTCATTACAAGCCCCACCCATAGATATTCAAAATAACACTGCAAGGAACAAGTACAAAACAGCTCCTAAAGGACAATCCAGAGGCACTATTTGCTGCTACAAAGAAGGGAACTTAATTGTCCACACAGACCATCCCCTGGCATGGCACAGTGCTATAAGAGCACACTACCCCTACGCCAAGAGAGAGGGTATTGGCCCAGGGTGGAAACTCACAATACTAGACACTGAGGAAATTGAAACAACCTCTTTCAATGTATACAAGTGATGGTGCAGGGCATCCTCATGCAGTTCCAGTAAGATGTTTACAGGATCAAAGAGAGAGAACAGCAGGAAAATCTCTCTCTCTGTGACGACTCCCCCATCCTGAGTGAGAACTGTCCTGCAGACGAGGATTGAGCAGCCTTTACGACCACCTCTAAAAGGCAGCTATCCCAATTTTTTCCAGGACCCTGAAGGACGGCAGGGTAGCCTAGTGGTTAGAGCGTTGGACAAGTAACCGAAAGGTTGCAAGATGAAATCCACGAGCTGACAAGGTAAAAATCTGTCATTCTGCCCCTGAACAAGGCAGTTAACCCACTGTTCCTAGGTCGTCATTGAAATTAAGAATTTGTTCTTAACTGACTTGCCTAGTTAAATAAAATAAAAAACATCACCCTCAACCGTAGCCCCAGCACCTCACACAGGAGCAACAGAGCAACGGACACCACGCCCGGACCAGTGAAACACCCACCCAGATTTGCAAGACCCCCTCCTTAAGGACCTGCACCGAGAGAACCTACGCCAAGATGACCTACAGCATCACCAGTCACACCCCAACCAGCTAAGACCACCCCAAGCAAACCCTGGCCACACCATATATAGCCCCCCTCCCCTATATCAGACCTATGCCCCTTCTGCCCACCCCATTTCCCCTGCGGCAAGGACCTCAACATGACAGCAAGACATATGCCCAGGCCTTGAGAAGAGCAACAGGCCCAACCCCCACTATTACACCCGCCCAAGCCCCATCCTGCAACCTAAGAGGTATATATCATATGCTCAACATGCTCTGCTCACACCTACTGTGATGGTCGGGGCATAAACCACACAATAGACAATATGGAACACAAAGCTTTTATGATCTCATCCTGGAATATACAAGGTCTGAGGTCATCTGCCTTTGGCCTAAAGAGCAGGAGCCCAGACGTCATCAAAGAAATTGGAAATACAGACATTGTCATCCTACAAGAAACATGGTATAAAGGAGGCGGACCCACTGGTTTCCCTCTAGGTTACAGAGAGCTGGTAGTCCCATCCACCAAACTACAGGTGTGAAACAGGGTAGAGACTCAGGGGGTACGCTAATCTGGTATAGAGCAGACCTAACCCACTCTATTAAATTACTCAAAACAGGAACATTTTACATCTGGCTAGAAATTTTTGAAGAAATTATATTAACTTCTTGGTGACGGGGCAATATTTTCACGTCCGGATGAAATGCATGCCCAAATTCAACTGCCTGCTACTCATCCCCAGAAGATAAGATATGCATATTATTAGTAGATTTGGATAGAAAACACTCTGAAGTTTCTAAAACTGTTTGAATCATGTCTGTGAGTATAACAGAACCTATGTAGCAGTACGGCCATCTTGAACGAGGGTAACTTGAAGTGTACTGTTAGATAGAGGCGCGTGACCAGAAAGCATGCTACCGTTTGTTTTCCTCCTGTATTGAACACAGATCATCCCGTCTTCAATTTTATCGATTATTTACGTTAGAAAATACCTAAAGTTGTATTACAAAAGTAGTTTGAAATGTTTTGGCAAAGTTTACAGGTATCTTTTGAGATATTTTTTAGTCATGTTGCGCAAGTTGGAACCAGTGTTTTTCTGGATCAAACGCACCAAATAAAATGACATTTTGGATATATATCGACGGAATTAATCGGACTAAAGGACCATTTGTGATGTTTATGGAACATATTGGCATGCCAACAAAAGAAGCTCGTCAAAGGTAAGGCATGAATAATATTTTTATTTCTGCATTTTGTGTCGCGCCTGCAGGGTTGAAATATGCTTTTCTCTCTTTGTTTACGAAGGTGCTATCCTCAGATAATAGCATTGTTTGCTTTTGCCAAAAAGCCTTTTTGAAATCTGACATGTTGGCTGGATTCACAACAAGTGTAGCTTTAATTTGCTATCTTGCATGTGTGATTTAATGAAAGTTTGATTTTTATAGTAATTTATTTGAATTTGGCGCTCTGCATTTTCCCTGGCTTGTGGCCAGGTGGGACGCTAGCGTCCCACATATCCCAGAGAGCTTGACAGAGAAAAATGTCCTCTTGTGCTACCTATATCCCCCAGTAGAATCCCCATACTTTAACGATGACAGCTTCTCCATCCTAGAGGGGGAGATCAACCCTTTCCTGGCTCAGGGACATAACCAAAACCTTCAGCACACAGGGGGACAAACACCTACCTAGAGGTGACAGCATTCCCTCCCCCATACGCCCCCCTAGACACAGCCAAGACAACGTAACAAACAAAAACTGGTCACTACTCCTGCAGCTCTGTCAGATGCTGGGTCTGTACATAGTCAATGGTAGATTTTGAGGGGACTCCTATGGTAGGTACACCTACATCTTTTGGTGATAGTAATGTAGACTACTTTATCACTGACCTCAACCCAGAGTCTCTTAGAGCGTTTACAGTCAGTCAGTTGAACAGTGCTATGCTCAATCATGAAGCATCAAAGCCAAAGGAACTGAGTAATATTCAGAAATGCTATAGATGAAAGGAAAGTAGTGTAGAAAACTACCCAAAAACTATTATGCAACAAAAAATCCAATCCCCTCTAGACAATTTCTTGGACAAAAGGTTTCACTGTCATAGTGAAAGTGTACTTGGCAGCTTGGCAGCAGAAAACCTAAAGACGTTATTTGACCATTCAGCTAGCCTATAAATCTAAACATTTCAAGCAGACAACCTAAGAAAATTAGCAATAATGACAAGTGGTTTGATGAGGAATTCAAAAACCTAAGAAAGAAATTCATAAACCTATCCAGCCAAAAACATAGAGACCCTGAAAACCTGAGCATACGCCTTCATTATGGTGAATCACAAAAAAAATACAGAAATACACTACAGAAAAAGAAGGAACAGCACATCAGAAATCAGCTCGATGTAATTGAAGAATCCACAGAATCTAACTACTTCTGGGAACATTGGAAAACTTTTATCCAGACCACAAATTCCAATTGGCTATACTTAAACTCTTTAACATCATCTTCAGCTCTGGCATCCCCCAATATTTGGAACCAAGGACTGATCACCCCAATACACAAAAGTGGAGACAAATTTGACCCCAATAACTACCGTGGGATATAAGTCAACAGCAACCTTGGGAAAATCCTCTGCATTATCATTAACAGCGGACTCGTACATTTCCTCAGTAAAAACAATGTACTGAGCAAAAGTAAAATTGCCTTATTATCAAATTACCGTACGACAGACCACGTATTCCCCCTGAACACCCTAATTGACAAACAAACAAAAACAATTGATCGACTAGAAATGCCTTGGAAATCGACAAGTCAATCGCGATCGACCGGTTGGTGACCACTGCTATAGATGGAAGGAATGTAGTGTGAAAACCTACCAAAAAACAACTACGCAAAAACAAATTCAATCCCTTTAAGGCAACTTCCTGGACAAAATGTTTCACTGTAATAGTGAAGGTGTAAACTTGGCTGTAGAAAACCTAAACAGTATATTTGACCTCTCAGCTTCTCTATCAAATCTAAAAATGTCAAGCAGACAACCTAAGAAAATTAACAACATTTACAAATGGTTTAATGAAGAAGGCAATAACTTAAGAAATAAATTGAGAAACCTATCCAACCAAAAGCATAGAGACCGAGAACCTGAGTCTATGCCTTCACTATGGTGAATCACTAAAACAATACAGAAATACACTAGGGAAAAAGAAGGAACAGCACGTCATGAATCAGCTCAATGTAAATGAAGAATCCATAGAATCTAACCACTTCTGGGAAAATTGGAAAACACTAAACAAACAACAACACCAAGAGTTATCTATCCAAAACGGAAATGTATGGATAAACCACTTCTCCAATCTTTTTGGCCCTATAACAAAGAACAAACACCAAAAACATATACATGATCAAATACAAATCTTAAAATGAACTAAAGACTACCGGAACACACTGGATTCTCAAATTACATTGAATGAACTAAAGGACAAAATACAAACCCTCCAACCTAAAAAGGCCTGTGGTGTTGAGGTATCCTAAATTAAAAGATGAAATATACAGATCACAAATTCGAATTGGCTATACTTAAATTCTTTAACATCCTCAGCTCAGGCATCTTCCCCAATATTTGGAACCAAGGACTGATCACCCCAATCCACCCTGATCACCTCAATCCACCCTGATCACCCCAATCCCCAATACTGAGCAAATCTCAAATTGTTTTCTTTCCCAAATTACCGTATGACAGACCACGTATTCACCCTGCACACCATAATTGACAAAACAAACAAACAAATAAATGGAAAGGGGGATACCTATTCAGTTGTACAACTGAATGTATTTGGCCTGAAATGTGTCATTCGCACTTAACCCAACCCCCCTTAAACCAACCCCTCTGCCTTAATTGACATCCACATCATCGGTGCCCGGGTAACAGTGGGTTAACTGCCTTTCTCAGGAAAGAACAACAGATTTTTTTTTACCTTGTCAGCTCCTACCCGCCAGGCTACCTGCCGCTCTTCAAAGGCAAAGTCTTCTCATGCTTTGTTGATTTCAAAAAAGCTTTTGACTCAATTTGGCATGAGGGTTTGCTATACAAATTGATGGAAAGTGGTGTTGGGGAAAAAACATGCAAAGTTACAAAGTCCATGTACACAAACAACAAGTTTGAGGCCAGGGGGTGAGACAGGGATGCAACTTAAGGCCCACCCTCTTCAACATATATTTCAACGAATTGGCAAGGGGGACTAGAACATTCTGCAGCACCCGGCCTCACCCTGCTAGAATCTAAAGTAAAATATCTACTGTGTGCTGATGATCTGGTGCTTCTGTCCCCAACCAAGGAGGGCCTATAGCAGCACCTAGATCTTCTGCACAGATTCTGTTAGACTTGGGCCCTTACAGTAAATCTCAGTAAGACCGGTATTCTCAAAACACTAATTCCATATATATACTGTACCGTTGCCCTAGAGCACACAAAAAACGATACCTACCTCAGCCTAACATCAGCTCCACAGATAACTTCCACAAAGCTGGGAACGATCAGAAAGACAACGCAAGAAGGTCCTTATATGCCATCAAAAGGAACAAAAAAGTTCACATTTCAATTAGGATCTGACAAAAAATTATTGAATCATTAAATATATATATAAATATATATATATAAAACCTATTTCCCTCTATGGGTGTAAGGTCTGGGGTCCGCTCACCAACCAAGAATTCGCAAAATGGAACAAACACCAAACTGAGACTCTGCATGCAGAATTCTGCAAAAACATCCATGTTCAATGTACAATCCATGAAAGGAGCTGTTAAATTCTACAACCGCCTAAAAGGAAGCGATACCCACACATTCCACCACAAAGCCCTCACCTACAGAGAGATTAACCTAGAGAAGAGTCCCCTCAGCAAGCTGGTTCTGGGGCTCGGTTCCGAACACAATCGGACCCCAAAGAGCCCCTGTCACGCCCTGGCCATAGATAGGCTTTTATTCTCTATTTTGGTTAGGCCAGGGTGTGACTAGGGTGGGCATTCTAGTTTCTTTATTTCTATGTTTTCTATTTCTTTGTGTTTGGCCGGGTGTGGTTCTCAATCAGAGGCAGCTGTCTATCGTCTCTGATTGAGAATCATACTTAGGTAGCCTTTTCCCACCTGGGTTTGTGGGTAGTTGTTTTCTGTATAGTTTTAGTTACCTTACAGAACTGTTCATTTCTCGCTTTGTTATTTTTGTTCTAGTGTTCAGATTTAAATAAATATCATGAACACGTACCACGCTGCGCTTTGGTCCACTCCTTCTTCATCAGATGAGCGTGACAGCCCCAGGACAGCAACACAATTAGACACAACCAAATCATGAGAAAACAAAAATGTAATTTGTTGACACATTGGAAAGAACTAACCAAAAAATAAAGCAAACTAGAATTCTATTTGGCCCTAAACAGAATACCTGATCACTGTGACTGACCCAAAATTATGGAAAACTTTCAATATGTACAGACTCAGTGAGCATAGCCTTGCTATTGAGAGAGGCCACCATATGCAACCCTGGCTCTCAAGAGAAGACAGGCTATGTGCCCATCGCCCACAAAATGATGTGGAAACTGAGCTGCATTTCGCAACCTCCTGCCAAATGACTATATTAGAGACACATATTTCCCTCAGATTACACAGACAAAAAAATTGAAAACCATTCCAATTTTGATAAACTCCCATATCTGTCAGGTGCAATACCACAGTGTGCCATCATTTTCAAATGTATTAAAAATAAAAAACAGATAGCTTATTTACATAAGTATTTAGACCCTTTGCTATGAGGTTTGAAATTGAGCTCAGGTGCATCCTGTTTCCATTGATCATCCTTTGAGATGTTTCTACAACTTGATTGGAGTCCACCTGTGGTAAACTCAATTGATTGGACATGATTTGGAAAGGCACACACCTGTCTATTTAAGGTCCCACAGTTGACAGTTCATGGCAGAGCAAAAACCAAGCCATGAAGACAAAGGAATTGTCAGTAGGGCTTTGAGACAGGATTGTGTTGAGGGACAGATCTGGTGAAGGGTACCAAAACATTTCTGTGTCATTGAAGGTCCCCAACAACACAGTGGCCTCCATCATTCTTAAATGGAACAATTGGAACCACCAAGCAATCGTGGGACAAGGGCCTTGGTCAGGGAGGTGACCAAGAATCCTATGATCACTCTGAGAGAACTCCAGAGTTCCTCTGTAGAATGGGAGAAACTTCCAGAAGAACAACTATCACTGCAGCACTCCACCAATCAGGCCTTTATGGTACGGTGGCCAGACGGAAGCAACTCCTTAGTAAAAGGCACATGACAGCCTGCTTGGAGTTTGCAAAAGGCACCTAAAGTTCTCTCAGACCATGATAAACAAGATTCTCTAGTCTGATGAAACCAAGATTGAACTCTTTGGCCTGAATGCCAAGAACCACATCTGGAGGAAATCTGGCAACATCCCTACAGTGAAACATGGTGGTGGCAGCATCATGCTGTGGGGAGGTTTTTCAGCAGCACGGACTGGGAGACTAGTCAGGATCGAGGGAAAGATGAACGGAGTACAGAGAGATCCTTGATGAAAACCTCCAGGGCGCTCAGAATCTCAGACTGGGGCGAAGGTTCCCTTTCCAACAGGACAACGACTCTAAGTACACAGCCAAGACAACGCAGGAGTGGCTTCGGGATAAGACTCTTAATGTCCTTGAGTGACCCAGCCAGAGCCCGGAGTGGTCCAGCCGATCCAACATCTCTGGAGAGACCTTAACATAGCTGTGCAGCGACACTCCCCATTCAACCTGACAGAGCTTGAGAGGATCTGCCGAGAAGAATGGGAGAAACTCCTCAAATACAGGTGTGCCAAGCTTGTAGCGTCATACCCAAGAAGACTCGAGGCTGTAATCGCTTCCAAAGGTGCTTCAACAAAGTACTGAGAAAATGTGATATTTAAGTTTTTTATAAATGTGCAAACGTTTATAAAAACCTGTTTTTGCTTTGTCATTATATGGTATTGTGTGTAGAAAATCCATGTTAGAATAAGGCTAAAACGTAACAAAATGTGGAAAACTCAAGGGGTCTGAATACTTTGTATTTTCCCTTTCATTGCACATTGCTACAACACTGTACATAGCCAATAATATAACATTTCAAATGTCTATATTATTTTGAAACTTTTGTGAGTGTAATGTTTACTGTTAATTTCTGATTGTTAATTTCACTTTTGTGTATTATCTATTCGACTTGCTTTGTCAATGTAAGCATGTTTTCCATGCCAATAAAGCTCTTTTGAATTGAATTTAGAGAAAGAAACACACACACACACACACATCGAACACACACACGCTGAAAGCTCTCAGAAAGAAAACCCAATTTTCAAGGCAATATCACCACATCCACTCATGTGGATGGTTTTGGTTGTTACCCACACTGAGATCCTGGTGGTGACCTACACTGAGATCCTGGTGGTGACCCACACTGATTTCCTAGTGGTGACCCACACTGAGATCCTGGTGGTGACCCACAATGAGATCCTAGTGGTGACCCACACTGAGATCCTGGTGGTGGTGACCCACACTGAGATCCTGGTGGAGACCTACACTGAGATTCTGGTGGTATCCTACACTGAGAACCTGATGGTGGTGACCTACACTGAGATCCTCATGGTGGTGACCTACACTGAGATCTTGGTGGTGACCCACACTGAGATCCTAGTGGTGACCCACACTGAGATCCTGGTGGTGACCCACACTGAGATCCTAGTGGTGACCTACACTGAGATCCTGGTGGTGACCCACACTGAGATCCTGGTGATGACCCACACTGAGATCCTAGTGGTGACCCACACTGAGATCCTGGTGGCGGTGACCCACACTGAGATCCTGGTGGAGACCTACACTGAGATCCTGGTGGTGACCCACATTGAGATCCTCGTGGTGACCCACATTGAGATCCTGGTGGTGACCCACACTGATATTCTGGTGGTGACCTACACTGAGATCCTGGTGGTGACCCACACTGAGATCCTGGTGGAGACCTACACTGAGATTCTGGTGGTATCCTACACTGAGAACCTGATGGTGGTGACCTACACTGAGATCCTCATGGTGGTGACCTACACTGAGATCTTGGTGGTGACCCACATTGAGATCCTGGTGGTGACCCACATTGAGATCCTGGTGGTGACCCACACTGATATTCTGGTGGTGACCTACACTGAGATCCTGGTGGTGACCTACACTGAGATCCTGGTGGTGACCCACACTGATTTCCTAGTGGTGACCCACACTGAGATCCTGGTGGTGACCCACAATGAGATCCTAGTGGTGACCCACACTGAGATCCTGGTGGTGGTGACCCACACTGAGATCCTGGTGGAGACCTACACTGAGATTCTGGTGGTATCCTACACTGAGAACCTGATGGTGGTGACCTACACTGAGATCCTCATGGTGGTGACCTACACTGAGATCTTGGTGGTGACCCACACTGAGATCCTAGTGGTGACCCACACTGAGATCCTGGTGGTGACCCACACTGAGATCCTAGTGGTGACCTACACTGAGATCCTGGTGGTGACCCACACTGAGATCCTGGTGGCGGTGACCCACACTGAGATCCTGGTGGCGGTGACCCACACTGAGATCCTGGTGGAGACCTACACTGAGATCCTCGTGGTGACCCACATTGAGATCCTGGTGGTGACCCACATTGAGATCCTGGTGGTGACCCACACTGATATTCTGGTGGTGACCTACACTGAGATCCTGGTGGTGACCTACACTGAGATCCTGGTGGTGACCCACACTGAGATCCTGGTGGAGACCTACACTGAGATTCTGGTGGTATCCTACACTGAGAACCTGATGGTAGTGACCTACACTGAGATCCTCATGGTGGTGACCTACACTGAGATCTTGGTGGTGACCCACATTGAGATCCTAGTGGTGACCCACATTGAGATCCTGGTGGTGACCCACACTAATATTCTGGTGGTGACCTACACTGAGATCCTCATGGTGGTGACCTACACTGAGATCTTGGTGGTGACCCACACTGAGATCCTAGTGGTGACCCACACTGAGATCTTGGTGGTGACCCACACTGAGATCCTAATGGTGACCTACACTGAGATCCTGGTGGTGACCCACACTGAGATCTTGGTGGTGACCCACACTGAGATCCTGGTGGTGACCTACACTGAGATCCTGGTGGTGGCGACCTACACTGAGATCCTGGTGGTGGTGACCTACACTGAGATCCTGGTGGTGGTGACCTACACTGAGATCCTGGTGGTGGTGACCAACACTCAGATCCTGTGTCTGAGTCTGGCTGTGGTGTTGGGTTACTGGAGATTATGGAATGGGAGCTGGAGTCTGGAAAGAGTGAAGTTTTGTGTTTGTGTCTCCACCAGCTGTACTACTCAGCCAGGCTCTCCCGAGGGGAGGGGGGGGGGGTAGAAGGGTGGATAGGGGGGAGAAAGTGGCAGAGGGGTCACTCCCACGCAAAGGCTCCAAAGGCATAGGGAGAGGGGCCGGTTTAATGAGGGGGAATAGGGGAAGTTGAGGTGGGTTGTGAGAGACAGAGAGAGAATGTGGGCGATTAGGCATGGATCGCAGTCTGCATTCCAGTGGGGTTGAGGTCAGGGCTCTGTGCAGGCAAGTCAAGTTCTTCCACACCGATCTCAGCAAATCCTTTCTGTATGGACCTCGCTTTGTGCACATGGCCATTGTCATGCTGGAACAGGAAAAGGCCTTCCCCAAACTGTTGACACAAAGTTGGAAGCACAGAATCGTCTAAAATGTCATTATATGCTGTAGCGTTAAGATTTCCTTTTACTGGAACTAAGGGGCCCGAACCATGAAAACAGCCCCAGACCATGATCCCTCCTCCACCAATCTTTACGGTTGGCACTATCATTCGGACAGGTAACGTTCTCCTGGCTTCCGCCAAACCCAGATTTGTCCGCCGGACTGCCAGATGGTGAAGCGTTTCCACTGCTCCAGAGTCCAACGGTGGCGATCTTTACACCCCTCCAGCTGACTCTTGCCATTGCGCATGGTGATCTTAGGCTTGTGTGCGGCTGCTCGGCCATGGAAACCCATTTCATGAAGCTTCCGACAAATAGTTATTGTGCTGACTTTGCTTCGAGTCAATTTGGAACTCGGAAGTGAGTGGTGCAACTGAGGGGAGACAATATTTATGCTCTACAAGCTTCAGCACTCGGAGGCCCGGTTCTGTGAGCCTGTGAGGCCTACCGCTTTGTGGCTGAACCGTTGTTGCTCCTAGACGTTTCCACTTCACAATAACAGAGCTTACAGTTGACCGGGGCAGCTCTAGCGGGGCAGAAATTGGACAAACTGACTTGCTGGAAAGGTGGCATCCTATGACGGTGCCACGTTGAAAGTCACTGAGCTCTTCAGTAAGGCCATTCTACTGCCGATATTTATCTACGGAGATTGCATGGCTGTGTGCTCGATTTTATAAACCTGTCAGCAACATGTGTGGCTGAAATAGATGATTACACTAATTTGAAGAGGTGTCCACATACTTATGTATATATTGTGTATCCACTGAGAGCTCTCTGTCTGTCCATTCTGTGGAAGAAGAACTAAACTGTGCTTAGTCAGATGTCAGTCTAAAACACTAACAGTGGTTAAGAGGTTATTGTGGCATCTTCCTGTGCAAACTGCTGACTCTGCAAGTTGTCCCAGCATATAATATCTGTAGAGAGAAAGCAAGGAAAGGCAACACTGATACAGACATTAATCCACAGAGGGAGAAGCATGATAGACTCCATGAGACAGGAGCCAGGGTAATGAGACAGGAGCCAGGGTAATAAGATAGGAGCCAGGGTAATGAGACAGGAGCCAGGGTAATGAGACAGGAGCCAGGGTAATAAGATAGGAGCCAGGGTAATAAGATAGGAGCCAGGGTAATGAGACAGGAGCCAGGGTAATGAGACAGGAGCCAGGGTAATGAGATAGGAGCCAGGGTAATGAGACAGGAGCCAGGGTAATGAGACAGGAGCCAGGGTAATAAGATAGGAGCCAGGGTAATAAGATAGGAGCCAGGGTATTAAGATAGGAGCCAGGGTAATGACACAGGAGCCAGGGTAATAAGATAAGAGCCAGGGTAATGAGACAGGAGCCAGGGTAATGAGACAGGAGCCAGGGTAATGAGACAGGAGCCAGGGTAATGAGACAGGAGCCAGGGTAATGAGACAGGAGCCAGGGTAATAAGATAGGAGCCAGGGTAATAAGATAGGAGCCAGGGTAATAAGATAGGAGCCATGGTAATGAGACAGGAGCCAGGGTAATAAGATAGGAGCCAGGGTAATAAGATATGAGCCAGGGTAATGAGACAGGAGCAAGGGTAATGAGACAGGAGACAGGGTAATGAGACAGGAGCCAGGGTAATAAGATAGGAGCCAGGGTAATGAGATAGGAGCCAGGTTAATGAGACAGGAGCCAGGGTAATGAGACAGGAGCCAGGGTAATGAGACAGGAGCCAGGGTAATGAGACAGGAGCCAGGGTAATGAGACAGGAGCCAGGGTAATAAGATAGGAGCCAGGGTAATAAGATAGGAGCCAGGGTAATAAGATAGGAGCCAGGGTAATGAGACAGGAGCCAGGGTAATAAGATAGGAGCCAGGGTAATGAGACAGGAGCCAGGGTAATGAGACAGGAGACAGGGTAATGAGACAGGAGCCAGGGTAATGAGACAGGAGCCAGGGTAATAAGATAGGAGCCGGGGTAATGAGACAGGAGCCAGGGTAATAAGATAGGAGCCAGGGTAATGAGACAGGAGCCAGGGTAATGAGACAGGAGCCAGGGTAATGAGACGGGAGACAGGGTAATGAGACAGGAGACAGGGAAATAAGATAGGAGCCAGGGTAATGAGACAGGAGCCAGGGTAATGAGACAGGAGACAGGGTAATGAGACAGGAGCCAGGGTAATGAGATAGGAGCCAGGGTAATGAGATAGGAGCCAGGGTAATGAGACAGGAGCCAGGGTAATGAGACAGGAGACAGGGTAATGAGACAGGAGCCAGGGTAATTTGATAGGAGCCAGGGTAATGAGACATGAGCCAGGGTAATGAGACAGGAGCCAGGGTAATGGTACAGGAGCCAGGGTAATGAGACAGGAGCCAGGTTAATAAGATAGGAGCCAGGGTAATGAGACAGGAGCCAGGGTAATGAGACAGGAGCCAGGGTAATGAGATAGGAGCCAGGGTAATGAGACAGAAACCAGAGTAATGGGACAGGAGCCAGGGTAATACGATAGGAGCCAGGGTAATGAGACAGGAGCCAGGGTAATGAGATAGGAGCCAGGGTAATGAGACAGGTGCCAGGGTAATGAGATAGGAGCCAGGGTAATAAGATAGGAGCCAGGGTAATGAGATAGGAGCCAGGGTAATGAGACAGGAGCCAGGGTAATAAGACAGGAGCCAGGGTATTGAGACAGGAGCCAGGGTAATAAGATAGGAGCCAGGGTAATGAGACAGGAGCCAGGGTAATGAGACATGAGCCAGGGTAATGAGACAGGTGCCAGGGTAATGAGACAGGAGCCAGGGTAATAAGATAGGAGCCAGGGTAATGAGACAGGAGCCAGGGTAATGAGACAGGAGCCAGGGTAATGCCACATTGACAAAAACTGTCAACACAAAGACAAAGGGAAGTGGAGAGGAGGAAGATTGAGGAAGAGGGGTAAGAACGTTTGTTTTTTGCACACCTCCACTGGTCTGCCTTTCTGTCGCCAATCTCTCCCTTTTCCTCTTTCTCCCTCTTTCTCTCGCTCTTCACACACACAAACACACACACTACGTACTGGTATTCAGTCAGGTCTTCGGTTCCACAGGAACCTGATCTGTCTTAAAACAGGACATGCTGAAATTGAATGGTGATTACTTGGAGCCTCCATGAGAGGGAGGGAGGGAGATAGCGAGTATACAGTATACAGAACATACACTGAGTGCACAAAACATTTTGAACACCTGCTCTTTTCATGACATAGACTGACTAGGTGGATCCAGGTGAAAGATATGATCCCTTATTGATGTTACTTGTTAAATCCTCTTCAATCAGTGTAGATGAAGGGGAGGTGACACGTTAAAGAAGGATTTTTAAGCCTTGAGACAATTGAGACATGGATTGTGTATGTGTGTCATTCAGAGGGTCAATGGGCAAGACAAAATATTTCAATGCCTTTGAACAGGGTATGGTAGTAGGTGCCAGGCGCACTGGTTTGAGTGTGTCAAGAACTGCAACGCTGCTGGGATGTTCACGCTCAACAGTTTTCCGTGTGTATGAAGAATGGTCCACCACCCAAAAGACATCCAGCCAACTTCAAATCAAATTTTATTTGTAACATACACATGGTTAGAAAATGTTGATGAGAGTGTAGCGAAATGCTTGTGCTTCTAGGTCCGACCGTGCAGTAATATCTAACAAGTACAGTGCCTTGCGAAAGTATTCGGCCCCCTTGAACTTTGCGACCTTTTGCCACATTTCAGGCTTCAAACATGAAGATATAAAACTGTATTTTTTTGTGAAGAATCAACAACAAGTGGGACACAATCATGAAGTGGAACGACATTTATTGGATATTTCAAACTTTTTTAACAAATCAAAAACTGAAAAATTGGGCGTGCAAAATTATTCAGCCCCCTTAAGTTAATACTTTGTAGCGCCACCTTTTGCTGCGATTACAGCTGTAAGTCGCTTGGGGTATGTCTCTATCAGTTTTGCACATCGAGAGACTGGAATTTTTTCCCATTCCTCCTTGCAAAACAGCTCGAGCTCAGTGAGGTTGGATGGAGAGCATTTGTGAACAGCAGATTCTCGATTGGATTCAGGTCTGGACTTTGACTTGGCCATTCTAACACCTGGATATGTTTATTTTTGAACCATTCCATTGTAGATTTTGCTTTATGTTTTGGATCATTGTCTTGTTGGAAGACAAATCTCCGTCCCAGTCTCAAGTCTTTTGCAGACTCCATCAAGTTTTCTTCCAGAATGGTCCTGTATTTGGCTCCATCCATCTTCCCATCAATTTTAACCATCTTCCCTGTCCCTGCTGAAGAAAAGCAGGCCAAAACCATGATGCTGCCACCACCATGTTTGACAGTGGGGATGGTGTGTTCAGCTGTGTTGCTTTTACGCCAAACATAACGTTTTGCATTGTTGCCAAAAAGTGCAATTTTGGTTTCATCTGACCAGAGCACCTTCTTCCACATGTTTGGTGTGTCTCCCAGGTGGCTTGTGGCAAACTTTAAACGACACTTTTTATGGATATCTTTAAGAAATGGCTTTCTTCTTGCCACTCTTCCATAAAGGCCAGATTTGTGCAATATACGACTGATTGTTGTCCTATGGACAGAGTCTCCCACCTCAGCTGTAGATCTCTGCAGTTCATCCAGAGTGATCATGGGCCTCTTGGCTGCATCTCTGATCAGTCTTCTCCTTGTATGAGATGAACGTTTAGAGGGACGGCCAGGTCTTGGTAGATTTGCAGTGGTCTGATACTCCTTCCATTTCAATATTATCGCTTACACAGTGCTCCTTGGGATGTTTAAAGCTTGGGAAATCTTTTTCGATCCAAATCCGGCTTTAAACTTCTTCACAACAGTATCTCGGACCTGCCTGGTGTGTTCCTTGTTCTTCATGATGCTCTCTGCGCTTTTAACGGACCTCTGAGACTATCACAGTGCAGGTGCATTTATATGGAGACTTGATTACACACAGGTGGATTGTATTTATCATCATTAGTCATTTAGGTCAACATTGGATTATTCAGAGATCCTCACTAAAATTCTGGAGAGAGTTTGCTGCACTGAAAGTAAAGGGGCTGAATAATTTTGCACGCCCAATTTTTCAGTTTTTGATTTGTTAAAAAAGTTTGAAATATCCAATAAATGTCGTTCCACTTCATGATTGTGTCCCACTTGTTGTTGATTCTTCACAAAAAAATCCAGTTTTATATCTTTATGTTTGAAGCCTGAAATGTGGCAAAAGGTTGCAAAGTTCAAGGGGGCCGAATACTTTTGCAAGGCACTGTAATCTAACAATTTCACAAAAACTACCTTATACACACACAAGTGTAAAGGAATGAATAAGAATATGTACATAAAAATATATGAATGAGCGATGGCCGAACGGCATAGGCAAGATGCCGTAGATGGTACAGTATATACATATGAGATTAGTAATGTAATATTGAGGAGTGCATGGCCACGCAGTCATGGGTGAACAGGGAGTACAGGAGAGGGCTCAGAACGCACCATTGTGGAGCCCCACTTTTGAGGATCAGCGGGGTGGAGATGTTGTTACCTACACTCACCATCTGAGGGCGGCCTGTCAGGAAGTCCAGGACCTGCACAGGGCGGGGTCGAGACCCAGGATCTCGAGCTTAATGATGATTTTGGAGGGTACAATGGTGTTAAATGCTGAACTGTAGTCGATGAACAGCATTCTTACATAGGTATTCCTCTTGTCCAGATGTTTTAGGGCAGTGTGCAGTGTGATTGCGATTGCGTCATCTGTGGACCTATTGGGGCGGTAAGCAAATTGAAGTGAGTTTAGGGTGTCAGGTAGGGTGGAGGTGACATGGTCCTTGACTAGTCTGTCAAAGCACTTCATGATGACAGAAGTGAGTGCTACGGGGCGATAGCCATTTAGCTCAGTTACACAGAGGATCCGCTTCGGGAAAGTCGTATTCCTGGTTGTAATGTTGGAAAGTTGAGGTTGCTCTTATATCCAATAGTTCCTCCCAGCTGTACGTAAAAAACGTCAGATTTCCTGGGGTAACAATGTAAGCAATAATACATAAAAAAAACAAAATCCTGCATAGTTTCCTACGAGCGCGAAGCGAGGCGGCCATCTCTGTCGGCGCTGGAAGTTACTCCTGACAGAATTGTGGGAAGCATTGGAGTCAACATGGACCAGCATCCCTGTGGAACGCTTTCAACACCTTATAGAGTCCCGACTAATTGAGGCTGTTCTGAGGGCAGTGGGGTTGTGCAACTCAATTATTAGGAAGGTGTTCTTAATGTTTTGTACACTCAGTGTATATATAAAAATCGAATTCTATTGGTCGCATACACACATTAAGCAGATGTTATTGTGGGTGTAACAAAATGCTTGTATGCTGGCAAATGCACAGATCAAACACACTGCTGGAACCCCAATGAAACTGTTGACATGTCCAATGTGAAAGAATGCTCAGATATCCAGGTGTTTTATTCGGCGTATGTTTACTTCAATTATGACCTTACGCCGATTAAGATAAGCAGAGTAAGGTGTTAACATGACTAGTGCCATACTCAGTTGAATATCTAATAACTAGTGTGCATGTAAACTGCAGTAATCAGTTGAATATCTAATAACTAGTGTGCATGTAAACTGCAGTAATCAGTTGAATATCTAATAACTAGTGTGCATGTAAACTGCAGTAATCAGTTGAATATCTAATAACTAGTGTGCATGTAAACTTCCTCAGTGTGGAGCAGTGGGATTCCTCCTCTGCTCTGTTTGTAGTGTGTCTCTGGTCACCACTAGTTCTCTCCCTGTCTTTCACCACACACTGACTGCCCCATCGCACGCACACACACACACACACACACACACACACGCGTGCACACGCGCGCACACGCACACACACACACACACACACACACACGCGCGCGCGCACACGCACACACGCTCGCGCACACATGCACACATACACACACACTCACGTACACGTACACACACACACACACACACACACACACACACACACACGGACCACACACACACACGGACCACACACACACACACACACACACACACACACACACACACACACACACACACACACACAATGACAAAACCGCTGTGTAAAACAAAATACTTTTCTCATCAGACACATGTAATGCCGGCTTTAGACAAGGCCAGGATAATGGAGTCCAGGGGTGGTATCCCTCTGATCCAGGACTGCTAATCGAGACACAGAGCCCCCTGCTCAGAGGATTAGCATGATAAAGGCCTTCTCTGTTCCTAGAGAGAAAGACAAGATGAAGCTCTGGAAGATAATAACACACAATCATGCTGCACCACGCACTAAGACACACTCACATGCACACACAAACGCCTGAAGGGATGTTTGGGTGAAATCAGCTGTGAAATTGGCGAGCAAAACAGGCAGCATTATGGTGTCCCAGATCCCCTCTCTCTCTCTCTCTCTCTCTCTCTCTCTCTCTCTCTCTCTCTCTCTCTCTCTCTCTCTCTCTCTCTCTCTCTCTCTCTCTCTCTCTCTCTCTCTCTCTCTCTCTCTCTCTCTCTCTCTCTCTCTCTCTCTCTCTCTCTCTCTCTCTCTCTCTCTCTCTCTCTCTCTCTCTCTCTCTCTCTCTCTCTCTCTCTCTCTCTCTCTCTCTCATTTTCAATTTAAGGGGCTTTATTGCTATGGGAAACATATTTTTATGTTGCTAAAAGTAAGTGAAATAGATGATAAACAAAAGTGAAATAAACAAAAGAAAATGTACAGTAAATATGACAAAATGTCATATTATGGATATCTACAGTGTTGTAACGATGTGCAATTAAAGTACAAAATGGAAGATAAATAAACATAAATCTGGGTTGTATTTACAATGGTGTTTGTTCTTTACTGGTTGCCCTTTTCTTGTGGCAACAGGTCACAAATACCCCATAATACATTATTGCAAATGTATTATTAAAAAACTGAGATGCCTATATGTATTTATTTATATAACTATTCAGACCCTTTCAGACTCGAAATTGAGCTCAGGTGCATCCAGTTACATTGATCATCCTTGAGATGTTTCTACAACTTTATTGGAGACCACATGTGGTAAATTCAATTGATTGGATATGGTTTGGAAAAGCACGCACCTGTCTATTTAATGTCCCACAGTTGACAGTTCACGTCAGAGCAAAAACCAAGCCATGAGGTCGAAGGAGTTGTCCGTAGAGCCCCAAATGTGTCGAGGCACAGATCTGGGGAAGGGTACCAAAACATTTCTGCAACATCGAAGGTCCCCAACAACACAGTGGCCTCCATCATGAAGTTTGGAACCACCAAGACTCTTCCTAGAGCTGGATGCCCGGCCAAACTGAGCAATCAGGGGAGAAGGGCCTTAGTCAGGGAGGTAACCAAGAACCCCATGGTCACTCTGACAGAGCTCTAGAGTTCCTTTGTGGAGATTGGAGAACCTTCCAGAAGGACGACCATCTCTGCAGCACTCCACCAATCAAGGCCTTTATGGTAGAGTGGCCAGACGGAAGCTACTCCTCGGTAAAAGGCACATGACGTCCCGCCTGCAGTTTGCCAAAAGGCCTCTCAGACCATGAGAAACAAGATTGTCTGGTCTGATGAAACCAAGATTGAAATCTTTGGCCTGAATGACAAGCGTCACGTCTGGAGGAAACCTGGCACTATCCCTACGGTGAAGCATGGAGGTGGCAGCATCATGTTGTTGGGATGTTTTTCAATGGCAGGGACTGGGAGACTAGTCAGGATCTAGGCAAAGATGAACAGAGCAAAGTATAGAGATCCTTGATGAAAACCTGCTCCAGAGTGCTCAGGACCTCAGACTGAGATGAAGGAAATCAAATCAAATGTATTTATATAGCCCTTCTTACATCAGCTGATATATCAAAATGCTGTACAGAAACCCAGCCTAAAACCCCAAACAGCAAGCAATGCAGATGTAGAAGCACAGTGGCTAGGAAAAACTCCCTAGAAAGGTGAGGGGTGGCCAGGCCTCTTCTGGCTGTGTCGGGTGGAGATTATAACAGAACATGGCCAAGATGTTGAAATGCTCATAAATGACCAGCATGGTCAAGTAATAATAATCACAGTCGTTGTCGAGAGTGAAACAAGTCAGCACCTCAGGAATAAATGTCAGTTGGCTTTTCATAGCCGATCATTGAGAGTATCTCTACCGCTCCTGCTGTCTCTAGAGAGTTGAAAACAGCAGGCCTGGGACACGTAGCACGTCCGGTGAACAGGTCAGGATTCCATAGCCGCAGGCAGAACAGTTGAAACTGGAGCAGCAGCACGGCCAGGTGGACTGGGGACAGCAAGGAGTCATCATGCCAGGTAGTCCTGAGGCATGGTCCTAGGGCTCAGGTCCTTCAAGAGAGAGAAAGAAAGAAAGAGAGAGAGAGAGAATTAGAGAGCGCATACTTAAATTCACACAGGACACTGGATAAGACACCGGATAAGAAATCAGCCCTTGCCTTAACAGGATGCCAGTGTAGGGAGGCTAGCACTGGAGTAATATGATCACATTTTTTGGTTCTAGTCAGGATTCTAGCAACCGTATTTAGCACTAACTGAAGTTTATTTGGTGCTTTATCCGGGTAGCCGGAAAGTAGAGCATGGCAGTAGTCTAACCTAGAAGTGACAAAAGCATGGATTCATTTTTCTGCATCATTTTTGGACAGAAAGTTTCGGATATGTTCGTCAAAAGAGAGATCAGGGTCCAGAGTAACGCCGAGGTCCTTCATAGTTTTATTTGAGACGACTGTACAACCATCAAGATTAATTGTCAGATTCAACAGAAGATTTCTTTGTTTCTTGGGACCTAGAACAAGCATCTCTGTTTTGTCCGAGTATAAAAGTATAAAGTTTGCAGCCATCCACTTCCTGTCTGAAACACAGGCTTCGAGCGAAGGCAATTTTGGGGCTTCACCATGTTTCATTGAAATGTACAGCTGTGTGTCATCCGCATAGCAGTGAAAGTTAACATTATGTTTTCGAATGACATCCCCAAGAGATGAAATATATAGTGAAAACAATAGTGGTCCTAAAACGGAACATTGAGGAACACCGAAATGTACAGTTGATTTGTCAGAGGACAAACCATTCACAGAGACAAACTGACCTGAAGAGACCTGAAAATAGCTGTGCAGCGACGCTCCACATTCAACCTGACAGAGCTTGAGAGGATCTGCAGAGAATAATGGGAGAAACTCAAAGCTTGTAGCATCATACCCAAGAAGACTCGAGGCTGTTATCGCTGCCAAAGCTTCTTCAACAAAGTACGGAGTAAAGGGTCTGAATACTTATGTAAATGTAATATCTCAGTTGTTGTTTTTTATACATTTGCAAAAATGTCAAAAAAATTGTTTTGCTTTGTCACTATGGGGTATTTTGTGTAGATTGATGAGAGAGAGAGAGAGAGAGAGAGAGAGAGAGAGAGAGAGAGAGAGAGAGAGAGAGAGAGAGAGAGAGAGAGATGACAAGCAGGCTGGTTTTACAGGAGTGCTTCTGGAAGCAACAAATGTTTCCTGGGCTGTAAAGAGGAAAATCATCCTACAAAGACTTTTACACGCTGCTGAAGACCAGGGTGGAGAGGAGACTGGCCCGTACTCCCCTAGCACAGGCGCAAGCTCACACACACACACACGATGTTTCAGATCAAATATCATTTCTCTCCATCCCTCTGTCACCAGCTGTCCTAACCCTCTCTCCTCTATCTCTCTCTCCATCCCTCTATCACCAGCTGTCCTAACCCTCTCTCCTCTATCTCTCTCTCCATCCCTCTATCACCAGCTGTCCTAACCCTCTCTCCTCTATCTCTCTCTCCATCCCTCTATCACCAGCTGTCCTAACCCTCTCTCCTCTATCTCTCTCTCCATCCCTCTATCACCAGCTGTCCTAACCTTCTCTCCTCTATCTCTCTCTCATCCCTCTATCACCAGCTGTCCTAACCCTCTCTCCTCTATCTCTCTCTCCATCCCTCTATCACCAGCTGTCCTAACCCTCTCTCCTCTATCTCTCTCTCCATCCCTCTATCACCAGCTGTCCTAACCCTCTCTCCTCTATCTCTCTCTCCATCCCTCTATCACCAGCTGTCCTAACACTCTCCTCTATCTCTCTCTCATCCCTCTATCACCAGCTGTCCTAACCCTCTCTCCTCTATCTCTCTCTCCATCCCTCTATCACCAGCTGTCCTAACCCTCTCTCCTCTATTTCTCTCTCCATCCCTCTATCACCAGCTGTCCTAACCCTCTCTCCTCTATCTCTCTCTCCATCCCTCTATCACCAGCTGTCCTGACCTTCTCTCCTCTATCTCTCTCTCATCCCTCTATCACCAGCTGTCCTAACCCTCTCTCCTATATCTCTCTCTCCATCCCTCTATCACCAGCTGTCCTAACCCTCTCTCCTCTATCTCTCTCTCATCCCTCTATCACCAGCTGTACTAATCCTCTCTCCTCTATCTCTCTCTCCATCCCTCTATCACCAGCTGTCCTAACCCTCTCTCCTCTATCTCTCTCTCCATCCCTCTATCACCAGCTGTCCTAACCCTCTCTCCTCTATCTCTCTCTCCATCCCTCTATCACCAGCTGTCCTAACCCTCTCTCCTCTATCTCTCTCTCCATCCCTCTATCACCAGCTGTCCTAACCCTCTCTCCTCTATCTCTCTCTCCATCCCTCTATCACCAGCTGTCCTAACCTTCTCTCCTCTATCTCTCTCTCATCCCTCTATCACCAGCTGTCCTAACCCTCTCTCCTCTATCTCTCTCTCCATCCCTCTATCACCAGCTGTCCTAACCCTCTCTCCTCTATCTCTCTCTCCATCCCTCTATCACCAGCTGTCCTAACCCTCTCTCCTCTATCTCTCTCTCCATCCCTCTATCACCAGCTGTCCTAACACTCTCCTCTATCTCTCTCTCATCCCTCTATCACCAGCTGTCCTAACCCTCTCTCCTCTATCTCTCTCTCCATCCCTCTATCACCAGCTGTCCTAACCCTCTCTCCTCTATTTCTCTCTCCATCCCTCTATCACCAGCTGTCCTAACCCTCTCTCCTCTATCTCTCTCTCCATCCCTCTATCACCAGCTGTCCTGACCTTCTCTCCTCTATCTCTCTCTCATCCCTCTATCACCAGCTGTCCTAACCCTCTCTCCTATATCTCTCTCTCCATCCCTCTATCACCAGCTGTCCTAACCCTCTCTCCTCTATCTCTCTCTCATCCCTCTATCACCAGCTGTACTAATCCTCTCTCCTCTATCTCTCTCTCCATCCCTCTATCACCAGCTGTCCTAACCCTCTCTCCTCTATCTCTCTCTCCATCCCTCTATCACCAGCTGTCCTAACCCTCTATCCTCTATCTCTCTCTCCATCCCTCTATCACCAGCTGTCCTAACCCTCTCTCCTCTATCTCTCTCTCCATCCCTCTATCACCAGCTGTCCTAACCCTCTCTCCTCTATCTCTCGCTCCATCCCTCTATCACTAGCTGTCCTAACACTCTCCTCTATCTCTCTCTCCATCCCTCTATCACCAGCTGTCCTAACCCTCTCTCCTCTATCTCTCTCTCCATCCCTCTATCACCAGCTGTCCTAACACTCTCCTCTATCTCTCTCTCATCCCTCTATCACCAGCTGTCCTAACCCTCTCTCCTCTATCTCTCTCTCCATCCCTCTATCACCAGCTGTCCTAACCCTCTCTCCTCTATCTCTCGCTCCATCCCTCTATCACCAGCTGTCCTAACCCTCTCTCCTCTATCTCTCTCTCCATCCCTCTATCACCAGCTGTCCTAACCCTCTCTCCTCTATCTCTCGCTCCATCCCTCTATCACTAGCTGTCCTAACACTCTCCTCTATCTCTCTCTCCATCCCTCTATCACCAGCTGTCCTAACCCTCTCTCCTCTATCTCTCTCTCCATCCCTCTATCACCAGCTGTCCTAACACTCTCCTCTATCTCTCTCTCATCCCTCTATCACCAGCTGTCCTAACCCTCTCTCCTCTATCTCTCTCTCCATCCCTCTATCACCAGCTGTCCTAACCCTCTCTCCTCTATCTCTCTCTCCATCCCTCTATCACCAGCTGTCCTAACCCTCTCTCCTCTATCTCTCTCTCCATCCCTCTATCACCAGCTGTCCTAACCCTCTCTCCTCTATCTCTCTCTCCATCCCTCTATCACCAGCTGTCCTAACACTCTCCTCTATCTCTCTCTCATCCCTCTATCACCAGCTGTCCTAACCCTCTCACCTCTATCTCTCTCTCCATCCCTCTATCACCAGATGTCCTAACCCTCTCTCCTCTATCTCTCTCTCCATCCCTCTATCACCAGCTGTCCTAACCCTCTCTCCTCTATCTCTCTCTCCATCCCTCTATCACCAGCTGTCCTAACCCTCTCTCCTCTATCTCTCTCTCCATCCCTCTATCACCAGCTGTCCTAACCCTCTCTCCTCTATCTCTCTCTCCATCCCTCTATCACCAGCTGTCCTAACACTCTCCTCTATCTCTCTCTCATCCCTCTATCACCAGCTGTCCTAACCCTCTCACCTCTATCTCTCTCCATCCCTCTATCACCAGCTGTCCTAACCCTCTCTCCTCTATCTCTCTCTCCATCCCTCTATCACCAGCTGTCCTAACCCTCTCTCCCCCTCTCTCTCTCCATCCCTCTATCACCAGCTGTCCTAACCCTCTCTCCCTCTCTCTCTCTCTCTCTCTCTCTCTCCCTCCCCCCATCCCTGTCTCCCTCTATTAGCCCAGGGGACAGGTGTGTCACTCTCTCTCTCCCCTGGCTTCCTCTATCCCCCCCCCCCTCCCCGGGGACAGGTGTATCACTTTGTCCCTTCCCCTCTCTCCCCTGGTGACAGGTGTGCTGTGTGTTGGCCTCACAGCAACTTCCTATCCTCCTTCAGGTAACCATAACCTCCCTCCTACCCTTCTCAGCCCTCCTGTCTCCGCCACACCTGGCTCTCAGGTAGCTCCCGAGGGATGAAGAAAGGAGGACAGGAAGTTCAGGGACAGAGGAGGGAGAGAGAGGGGGGAGGGAGGGGGTGGGTATAGAGGACGGGAGAGGGTGGGAGGGAGAGGGTGGGTACAGGGGGGGGCAGAAAGAGTGGGTGGGGACAGAAAGTTGAGGGGTTCTAGGGACATGTGATATGGCACAGCTCGCCGCTGGCTTTGTTCTCCTTGTCTACAGACTGACAGGCAGGACAATACCACTGGACATGGCCCCTTCTCTCTACCTCTCATTCTTTACAAATGGGGGAATCACAAAGACACAGATAGAGAGAGATTTCAAGAATAAAACCATGCAGAAAGAGGATTGTGTGTCTCAGTGCCAAAACCAGAAGACATTACGTCAGTCAGTCCTACCTGTCTGTGTCTGAATGTCCCTGTGTCTGTGCATGTCCCTAGCTGTCCCTGTGTCTGTCCCCAGTGGTCCCTGTGTCTGTCCCTGTCCCCAGATGTCTCTGTGTCTGTGTTTGTCCCCAGCTGTCCATGTGTCTGTCCCTTTGCATGTCCCCAGCTGTCCCTGTGTCTGTCCCTGTGTCTGTCGCTGTGTCTATCCCCAGCTGTCCCTGTGTCTGTCCCTTTGCATGTCCCCAGCTGTCCCTGTGTCTGTCGCTGTGTCTACCCCCAGCTGTCCCTGTGTCTGTCCCTTTGCATGTCCCCAGCTGTCCCTGTGTCTGTCGCTGTGTCTACCCCCAGCTGTCCCTGTGTCTGTCCCTTTGCATGTCCCCAGCTGTCTCTGTGTCTGTCGCTGTGTCTACCCCCAGCTGTCCCTGTGTCTGTGTATGTGTCTGTGCATGTCGCCAGCTGTCCCTGTGTCTGTCGCTGTGTCTACCCCCAGCTGTCCCTGTGTCTGTCGCTGTGTCTACCCCCAGCTGTCCCTGTGTCTGTCGCTGTGTCTACCCCCAGCTGTCCCTGTGTCTGTCGCTGTGTCTACCCCCAGCTGTCCCTGTGTCTGTCGCTGTGTCTACCCCCAGCTGTCCCTGTGTCTGTCGCTGTGTCTACCCCCAGCTGTCCCTGTGTCTGTCGCTGTGTCTACCCCCAGCTGTCCCTGTGTCTGTGTATGTGTCTGTGCATGTCGCCAGCTGTCCCTGTGTCTGTCGCTGTGTCTACCCCCAGCTGTCCCTGTGTCTGTCCCTGTGTCTGTCGCTGTGTCTACCCCCAGCTGTCCCTGTGTCTGTCCAGCTGTCCGCATCTGCCTCTGATTCTAAATGTTGCAAGTTCAAATTCAGTGATAAAAAGTATTTTTTTGCGATTTTTGTTTAAACCTTTCCCAAATCTTAACCCTAACCTGAACCATTCAGTGTGAATGTCTAATCTTAACCCTAACCTGAACCATTCAGTGTGAATGTCTAATCTTAACCCTAACCTGAACCATTCAGTGTGAATGTCTAATCTTAACCCTAACCTGAACCATTCAGATTGAATGTCTAATCTTAACCCTAACCTGAACCATTCAGTGTGAATGTCTAATCTTAACCCTTACCTGAACCATTCAGTGTGAATGCCTAAACTTAACCCTAACCTGAACCATTCAGTGTGAATGTCTAATCTTAACCCTTACCTGAACCATTCAGTGTGAATGCCTAAACTTAACCCTAACCTGAACCATTCAGTGTAAATGCCTAATCTTAACCCTTACCTGAACCATTCAGTGTGAACGTCTAATCTTAACCCTTACCTGAACCATTCAGTGTGAATGCCTAATCTTAACCCTTACCTGAACCATTCAGTGTGAATGTCTAATCTTAACCCTTACCTGAACCATTCAGTGTGAATGTCTAATCTTAACCCTTACCTGAACCATTCAGTGTGAATGTCTAATCTTAACCCTTACCTGAACCATTCAGTGTGAATGTCTAATCTTAACCCTAACCTGAACCATTCAGTTTGAATGTCTAATCTTAACCCTTACCTGAACCATTCAGTGTGTATGCCTAAACTTAACCCATGGATGAACGTCTAATTCTGACGTGAGACTGTGAGAGTTAGTTGAGATAAAGATTGGGCTGGGTAATCTCAGTAAACAGCACTCGCTTGTTCTGAAAGTGGGTCCTCCAGCTCACTCCGTCCTCCTGCTGCCCCCACCTCACCCTCACCCAGCCCTGTTCACCCCTCCTCACCTCTCCTCACTCCTCCTCCTCCTCCCTCTTCTCCCCTCCTCACCTCTCCTCACTCCTCCTCCCCCTCCCCCTTCTCCCCTCCTCACCTATCCTCACTCCCCCTCCCCCCTTCGTCACTCCTCACCCCTCCTCACCTATCCTCACTCCCCCTCCCCCTTCTCCCCTCCTCACCTATCCTCACTCCCCCTCCCCCCTTCGTCACTCCTCACCCCTCCTCACCTCTCCTCACTCCTCCTCCCCCTCCCCCTTCTCCCCTCCTCACCTATCCTCACTCCCCCTCCCCCTCCCCCTTCTCCCCTCCTCACCTATCCTCACTCCCCCTCCCCCCTTCGTCACTCCTCACCCCTCCTCACCTATCCTCACTCCCCCTCCCCCTTCTCCCCTCCTCACCTATCCTCACTCCCCCTCCCCCCTTCGTCACTCCTCACCCCTCCTCACCTCTCCTCACTCCTCCTCCCCCTCCCCCTTCTCCCCTCCTCACCTATCCTCACTCCCCCTCCCCCCTTCGTCACTCCTCACCCCTCCTCACCTATCCTCACTCCCCCTCCCCCTTCTCCCCTCCTCACCTATCCTCACTCCCCCTCCCCCCTTCGTCACTCCTCACCCCTCCTCACCTCTCCTCACTCCTCCTCCCCCTCCCCCTTCTCCCCTCCTCACCTATCCTCACTCCCCCTCCCCCCTTCGTCACTCCTCACCCCTCCTCACCTATCCTCACTCCCCCTCCCCCCTTCATCCCTCCTCACCTCTCCTCACCCCTCCTCCCTCCTCACCCCTCCTCCCTCCTCACCTCTCCTCACCCCCCCCTCCTCCTCATTCCTCCCTCCTCACCCATCCTCCCTCCTCACCCCTCCTCCCTCCTCACTCCTCCTCCCCCCTCCCTCCTCCTCACTCCTTCTCACCCATCCAGCTCTCCTCAACACACCTTACCCCTCCTACAGTGAGGGATGAAGACACCTCTATGGTCTTCCTGTAAGAAGGTACAGAGCACAGCACTCTGGAGACCTCAGCATTGTCCTGCCAACATCCTCCTCTTTATGTGCGTGTGTGTAGTTTGGCTTTACTTTCCTTGTGGGGATAAGAAGTCCTAAAAGGACAGTAAAACAAAGAGAATTCAGACAAGTGGGGACATTTCACCTGTCCACACATAGAACAATACTATTTAGGGGTTAGGGGTTAGGGGTTAGGGTTAGTTTAAGGGTTAGTGTTTAGGGGTTAGGGTTAGTTTAGGGGTTAGGGGTTAGGGTTAGTTTAAGGGTTAGAGGTTAAGGTACGTGTTAGGATTAGTTAAGGGTTAGGGATTAGGTCAATTAGGATTTTGAATGGGAATAAATGTTTTGGTCCCCACAAGGATACTAAAACAAACATGTGTGTGTACCTCCATGTGGCAGGATGTCAATTTGAGAAGAGGAGCCTTACCTTCTACAAGCCTGTTCCTGTTCCTGTTCCTCTGCATTGTGTTAGAAAGAGCAGGAGAGAGAGAGATAAAAAAGAGACCGAAGGAAAAGGAGATAACCAGGGAGAGAGAGAGAGAGAGCACGAGAGGGAGAGAGAGAGAGAGAGAGAGCAGGAGAGGGAGAGAGAGAGGATGTTCCGAGTGAGAAAGGAGGAGAGAGAGAGAGAGAGAGCATGAGAGGGAGAGAGAGAGAGAGAGAGAGCAGGAGAGGGAGAGAGAGAGGATGTGCCGAGTGAGAAAGGAGGAGAGAGAGAGAGCAGGAGAGGGAGAGGAGGAGAGAGGGAGAGCGAGAGGAGGAGAGAGAGAGGGAGGATGTGCAGAGTGAGAGAGAGAGGACAAAGAGCCAGGCAGACAGGGAGGAGATGAGAGATGGAGGGATAATGAAAAGAAGAGAGGACAGACATAGGAATAATGGCTGATAATGTGAGAAACAGGAGAACAACCTCAGAGCAGGACTCAATGAGACTATCTGATCTGTCTCACACACACACACACACACACACACACACACACACACACACACACAGGTCAGGTCTTTTGAGAACTCATCCACCCCTCCCTATTACACTTCCTCTCTTTCTTCCTAACTCTCTCTCTGTGTGTGTGTGTGTGTGTGTGTGTGTGTGTGTGTGTGTGTGTGTGTGTGTGTGTGTGTGTGTGTGTGTGTGTGTGTGTGTGTGTGTGTGTGTGTGTGTATGTGTGTGTGTGTGTGTGTGTGTTTTCCTCTCTCCCTAGTCAGCTACGGTGACATTTTCTCATGCTCAGGGCAGTGTGTGCAGCAAACATCCGACTAACGCAGAGAGAACATTGGCTGTGTCTAGAGGTTAGAGGTCATACCCGTCCCAGACCCCCATCAGCAGCTGCTTGGGGTACTGGACAGTATCACTGGTTATTCTAATGGGCTATGTCATCATGACTGAGGGTTGGTCCTCCGACAGGATATCAGCCTTTGTGTGTCCGCGTGTGTGTTCATGTGTTTGTGCGTGATTGCGTGTGTGTGTCCACGCATATGATTGTGTGTGTATTGGTTCATTGAGCAGTTTGCATGTGGTTCTGAGAATAGTGTCTTGTATCCCTTGTTGTCGAGGAGGGGACTGGGAAGGAGGGGAGGAGGAAGGAGGGGAGGGGGAAGGAGGGGAGGGGCGAGGAGGAAGGAGGGGAGGGGGAAGGAGGGGAGGGGGAAGGAGGGGAGGGGGAGGAGGAAGGAGGGGAGGGGGAAGGAGGGGAGGGTGAGGGGGAAGGAGGGGAGGGGGGAGGAGGAAGGAGGGGAGGGGGAAGGAGGGGAGGAGTTTTACGGTACCATAGTTCAGGTCCCAGCTGGTTGAGTCAAGCCTCATCTGACCCGTCATGAACCCAGTTACTCCCCCGATCAGGCACTACACAACACACATAATAGTGTGCCTGTTCCTGTCCTGGTATCAAGCCCTTTCTCCACCTGCCCTCCCCCTTCTGGAGTAACCCCCCCACACAACCCTCCAGGCCTTGGAGTCCCTCTGCAGGGACAGGGAGACAAAGAGAGTGAAATTCTATGGTTATTAGTCATATGTTACCAGTCCTGGAGGACTCCAGTCATATTGCTCCGCAGAGACATAGGGGCTTTGGGCTAAAACCGGTCCATGCCATCTCAACCGTGAGACTTTTCTGTCCCTATACTGTGTGTGTGTGTGTTTCTGTGTGTGTGTGTGTGTGTTTCTGTGTGTTTCTGTGTGTGTGTGTGTGTGTGTTTCTGTGTGCACGTGTGTGTTTCTGTGTGCGCGTGTGTGTTTCTGTTCGTGCGTGTGTGTGCACATGTGTGTGTGTGTGTATTTCTGTGTCTGTGCACATTTCTGTCTGTGTGTGTGTGCGCATGTGTTTGTGTGTGTGTGTGCGCATGTGTGTGTGTGTGTGTGTGTGTGTGTACACATGTGTGTGTGTGTGTGGGTGTGTGCGCATGTCTGTGGGTGTGTGTGCGTGTGTGTGTGTGTGTGTGTGTGCACACATGTGTGTGTGTGTGTGCGCATGTCTGTGTGTGTGTATGTGTGTGTGTGTGTGTGTGTGTGCGCGTGTGTGTGTGTGTTTCTGAGTGTGTGTGTGTGTTTCTGAGTGTGTGTGTGTGTGTGTAATCCATAGATAATGGGGTACACAAAGCATAACCTTTGGGCTTGAGCTTTGCTGACAGAAGTGCTATACTATTACATCTATCTTCTCCACCTCTCTCTCTCTCTCTCTCTCTCTCTCTCTCTCTCTCTCTCTCTCTCTCTCTCTCTCTCTCTCTCTCTCTCTCTCTCTCTCTCTCTCTCTCTCTCTCTCTCTCTCTCTCTCTCTCTCTCTCTCTCTCTCTCTCTCTCTCTCTCTCTCTCTCTCTCTCTCTCTCTCTCTCTCTCTCTCTCTCTCTCTCTCTCTCTCTCTCTCTCTCTCTCTCTCTCTCTTTAATATAGGAAAGCAGAAAACTTCATGGCCACTCAGAGTGTACATTTTTAGGCTTGTCTGTGATGACAGCTCAACTGTGGTGTTCTCTGTTGTAAGACATAGAGCCAGATAAACTCTGCTACAGACTGCAAGATCACAGTCCTGTCTACATCTAGAGAGAGAGAGAGAGAGAGAGAGAGAGAGAGAGAGAGAGAGAGAGAGAGAGAGAGAGAGAGAGAGAGAGAGAGAGAGAGAGAGACAGAGACAGAGACAGAGACAGAGACAGAGACAGATTCAGCGACAGATTCAGCGACAGATTCAGAGACAGAGATAGGGAGAGGTGGGCAGACAGGAGGTGTAGTTGGGGTGGTAGGTGGCGGGCAGACAGGAGGTGGAGTTGGGGGTGGTAGGTGGTGGGCACACACGAGGTGTAGTTGGGGTGGGAGGTGGTGGGCAGACAGGAGGTGTAGTTGGGGTGGTAGGTGGTGGGCAGACAGGAGGTGTAGTTGGGGGTGGTAGGTGGTGGGCAGACAGGAGGTGTAGTTGGGGTGGTAGGTGGTGGGCAGACAGGAGGTGGAGTTGGGGGTGGTAGGTGGTGGGCAGACAGGAGGTGTAGTTGGGATGGTAGGTGGTGGGCAGACAGGAGATGTAGTTGGGGGTGGTAGGTGGTGGGCAGACAGGAGGTGTTGTTGGGGGTGGTAGGTGGTGGGCAGACAGGAGGTGTAGTTGGGGTGGTAGGTGGTGGGCAGACAGGAGGTGTAGTTGGGGTGGTAGGTGGTGGGCAGACAAGAGGTGTAGTTGGGGTGGTAGGTGGACAGGGAAGGTCAGGAGGTGTAGTTGGGGGTGGAAGGTGGTGGGCAGACAGGAGGTGGAGTTGGGGTGGTAGGTGGTGGGCAGACAGGAGGTGTAGTTGGGGTGGTAGGTGGTGGGCAGACAGGAGGTGTAGTTGGGGTGGTAGGGGGTGGGCAGACAGGAGGTGTAGTTGGGGGTGGTAGGTGGTGGGCAGACAGGAGGTGTAGTTGGGGTGGTAGGTAGTGGGCAGACAGGAGGTGTAGTTGGGGTGGTAGGTGGTGGGCAGACAGGAGGTGTAGTTGGGGTGGTAGGTGGTGGGCAGACAGGAGGTGTAGTTGGGGTGGTAGGGGGTGGGCAGACAGGAGGTGTAGTTGGGGGTGGTAGGTGGTGGGCAGACAGGAGGTGTAGTTGGGGTGGTAGGGGGTGGGCAGACAGGAGGTGTAGTTGGGGGTGGTAGGTGGTGGGCAGACAGGAGGTGTAGTTGGGGTGGTAGGTAGTGGGCAGACAGGAGGTGTAGTTGGGGTGGTAGGTGGTGGGCAGACAGGAGGTGTAGTTGGGGTGGTAGGTGGTGGGCAGACAGGAGGTGTAGTTAGGGTGGTAGGGGGTGGGCAGACAGGAGGTGTAGTTGGGGGTGGTAGGTGGTGGGCAGACAGGAGGCGTAGTTGGGGTGGTAGGGGGTGGGCAGACAGGAGGTGTAGTTGGGGTGGACAGGAAGATACATAACATGCAGAAGCATAATGGTAGCACCAAACACCAAACACATTTCCCTCTCACTCTCTCTGTCTCTCTCTGAGTCTGTACATAGTTAAAGCTTTCCTTAAAACCTCTCTGGGATAGCGTCCCACCTCGCCAACAGTCAGTGAAATTGCAAGGTGCCAAATTCAAAACAACAGAAATCCCATAATTAAAATTCCTCAAACATACAAGTATTTTACACCATTTTAAAGATGAACTTGTTGTAAATCCAGCCACAGTGTCCGATTCCAAATAGGCTTTACGGCGAAAGCACACCAAACGATTATGTTAGGTCAGCACCTAGTCACAGAAACCATAAAGCCATTTTCCAGCCAAGGAGAGCCCTCACAAAAGTCAGAAATAGCGATTAAATTAATCCCTAACCTTTGATCTTCATCTGATGGCACTCACAGGACTTTATGTTACACAATAAATGTGTGTTTTGTTCGATAAAGTTAATCTTTATATCCAAAAATCTCATTTGAAATTGGTGTGTTATGTTCAGAAATGCATTGTCTCAAACAAACATTCGGTGAAAGTGCAGAGAGCCACATCAAATGACAGAAATACTCATCATAAACATTGACAAAAGATACAAGTGTTATGTATGGAATTATAGATCAACTTCTCCTTAATGCAACCGCTGTGTCTGATTTCAAAAATACTTTACGGCGAAAGCACCCCTTGCGATTATGTTAGGTCAGCATCTAGCCACAGAAAAACATACAGCCATTTTCCAAAGAAGGAGAGGTGTCACAAAAGTCAGAAATAGCATTGTAAATATTCACTTACCTTTGATGATCTTCATCATAATGCACTCCCAGGAATCCCAGATCCACAATAAATGTTTGTTTTGTTCGATAAAGTCCATAATTTATGTCCAAATACCTCCTTTTTTGTTCGCGCGTTTAGTTCACAAATCCAAACTCAAGAGGTGCTGGCAAGTCCAGGCGAAAGTTCAGACGAAAATTCAAAAAAGTTATATTACAGTTCGTAGAAACATGCCAAACGATGTATAGAATCAATCTTTAGGATTTTTTTTATCATAAATCTTCAATAATGTTTCAACCGGACAATTCTTTTGTCTTTTGAAAGGAAAGGGAATGCAGCTAACTCTCACGGGCGCGCGTGAGACTGAACTCATGGCATTCTGCCAGACACCTGACTCAAACAGCTCTCATTCTCTCCCCCTTCACAGTAGAAGCCTGACTGTTGACATCTAGTGGAAGCCTTATGAAGTGCAATATGACCCCATAGACACTGTATATTCGATAGGCAATGACTTGAAAAACTACAAACCTCAGATTTCCCACTTCCTGTTTGGATTTCTTCTCAGGTTTCTGCCTGCCATATGAGTTCTGTTATACTCACAGACATCATTCAAATAGTTTTAGACACTTCAGAGTGTTTTCTATCCAAAGTTACTAATTATATGCATATTCTAGCTTTTGGGCCTGAGAAGCAGGCAGTTTACTCTGGGCACCTTATTATCCAAGCTACCCAATACTGCCCCCCAGTCCCAAAGAGGTTTGGGTCAGTCACAGTGGACAGGTATTCTGCCACTGTGTACTCTCCGTTCAGGGCCAAATAGCATTCTAGTTTGGTCTGGTGTTTCTTTCCAATGTGTCAAGTAATTATCTTTTTGTTTTCTCATGATTTGGTTGGGTCTAATTGTGCTGCTGTCCTGGGGCTCTGTGGGGTGTGTTTGTGTTTATGAACAGAGCCCCAGGACCAGCTTGCTTAAGGGACTCTTCTTCAGGTTCATCCCTCTGTAGGTGATGGCTTTGTTATGGAAGGTTTGGGAATCGCTTGCTTTTAGGTGGTTGTAGAATTTAACGTTGTACACAGAGGATATTTTTGCAGAATTCTGCATGTAGTCTCAATTTGGTGTTGGTCCCATTTTGTGAATTCTTGGTCTCTCTCTCTCTCTCTCTCTCTCTCTCTCTCTCTCTCTCTCTCGCACACACACACACACAAACACACATACCCCTTTTCCTCACCCCCACACAACCTGTTGGTGTGGAGGAGTCAGTAGATAATATCCAGGGAATATAACAGAATCAATAGAACACACAGAGAGAACAGGGCAGACAGGCACAGAGGCACAGAGGGACAAACGGAGCTAAGCTGTTTAAACAAAGCACACGCTCTCACACACACACACACACACACACACACACACACACACACACACGCACACGCACACGCACACGCACACACACACACCCAGCGCAACATAGCTTTAGTGTGTAAATCGGCTAGAAAGATGTGTCTGCATCAAGTAATTGTCTCAGGCCCCCTCCCAGTTAGGGGGAGTCTCACAGCAGAGTCTCACAACTTAATCGCTGGTTGAAAACTGTTTTCTGCCCCTCCCAAAAGATAGAATTCGTAGATAATTGGCCCTCTTTCTGGGACTCACCCACAAACAGGACCAAGCCTGGCCTGCTGAGGAGTGACGGACTCCATCCTAGCTGGAGGGGTGCTCTCATCTTATCTACCAACATAGACAGGGCTCTAACTCCTTTAGCTCCACAATGAAATAGGGTGCCGGCCAGGGAGCAGGATGTTAGCCAGCCTGCCAGATTAGTGGTCTGCCACTAGCACAGTCAGTGTAGTCAGCTCAGCTATCCCCATTGAGACCGTGGCTGTGCCTCGACCTAGGTTGGGCAAAAGTAAACATGGCGGTGTTCGCCTTAGCAATCTCACTAGAATAAAGATCTCCTCCATTCCTGAAAGAGATTGTGATACCTCACATCTCAAAATAGGGCTACTTAATGTTAGATCCCTTACTTCAAAGGCAGATATAGTCAATGAACTAATCACTGATCATAATCTTGATGTGATTGGCCTGACTGAAACATGGCTTAAGCCTGATGAATTTACTGTGTTAAATGAGGCCTCACCTCCTGGCTACACTAGTGACCATATCCCCCGTGCATCCCGCAAAGGCAGATGTGTTGCTAACGTTACGATAGCAAATTTCAATTTACAAAAATAAAATACGTTTTTGCCTTTTGAGCTTCTATTCATGAAATCTATGCAGCCTACTCAATCACGTTTTATAGCTACTGTTTACAGGCCTCCTGGGCCATATACAGCGTTCCTCACTGAGTTCCCTGAATTTCTATCGGACCTTGTAGTCATAGCAGATAATATTCACATTTTTGGTGATTTTAATATTCACATGGAAAAGTCCACAGACCCACTCCAAAAGGCTTTCGGAGCCATCATCGATTCAGTTGTCCTGAGTCTGCACAACTCTGCCAGGACCTAGGATCAAGGGAGACACTCAAGTGTTTTAGTACTATATCTCTTGACACAATGATGAAAATAATCATGGCCTCTAAACCTTCAAGCTGCATACTGGACCCTACTCCAACTAAACTACTGAAAGAGCTGCTTCCTGTGCTTGGCCCTCCTATGGTGAACATAATAAAACGGCTCTCTATCCACCGGATGTGTACCAAACTCAGTAAAAGTGGCACTAATAAAGCCTCTCTTGAAAAAGCCAAACCTTGACCCAGAAAATATGAAAAACTATCGGTCTATATCGAATCTTCCATTCCTCTCAACATTTTTTGAAAAAGCTGTTGCGCAGCAACTCACTGCCTTCCTGAAGACAAACAATGTATACGAAATGCTTCAGTCTGGTTTTAGACCCAATCATAGCACTGAGACTGCACTTGTGAAGGTGGTAAATGACCTTTTAATGGCGTCAGACCGAGGCACTGCATCTGCCCTCGTGCTCCTAGAACTTAGTGCTGCTTTTGATACCATCGATCACCACATTATTTTGGAGAGATTGGAAACCCAAATTGGTCTACACGGACAAGTTCTGGCCTGGTTTAGATCTTATCTGTCGGAAAGATATCAGTTTGTCTCTGTGAATGGTTTGTCCTCTGACAAATCAACTGTAAATTTTGGTGTTCCTCAAGGTTCCGTTTTAGGACCACTATTGTTTTCACTATATATTTGACCTCTAGGGGATGTCATTTGAAAACATAATGTTAACTTTCACTGCTATGCGGATGACACACAGCTGTACATTTCAATGAAACATGGTGAAGCCCCAAAATTGCCCTCGCTCGAAGCCTGTGTTTCAGACAGAAGGAAGTGGATGGCTGCAAACTGTCTACTTTTAAACTCAGACAAAATAGAGATGCTTGTTCTAGGTCCAGTTGTCTCAAATAAAATTATGAAGGACCTCGGCTTTACTTTGGACCCTGATCTCTCTTTTGACGAACATATCAACACTGTTTCAAGGACAGCTTTTTTCCATCTACGTAACATTGCAAAAATCAAAAACTTTCTGTCCATAAATGATGCAGAAAAATGAATCCATGCTTTTGTTACTTCTAGGTTAGACAACTGCAATGCTCTACTTTCCGGCTACCCGGATAAAGCACTAAATAAACTCCAGTTAGTGCTAAATACGGTTGCTAGAATCCTAACTAGAACCAAAAAAATGGATCATAATACTCCAGTGCTAGCCTCCCTACACTGGCTTCCTGTTAAGGCAATGACTGATTTCAAGGTTTTACTGCTAACCTACAAAGCATGGGCTTGCTCCTACCTATCTTTCAGATTTGGTCCTGCCGTACATACGTACACGTACGCTACGGTCACAAGACGCAGGCCTCCTAATTGTCCCTAGAATTTCTAAGCAAACAGCTGGAGGCAGGGCTTTCTCCTATAGAGCTCCAGTTTTATGGAAAGGTCTGCCTACCCATGTGAGAGACACAGACTCGGTCTCAACCTTTAAATCTTTACTGAGACTCATCTCTTCAGTAGGTCATATGATTGAGTGTAGTCTGGCCCAGGAGTGTGAAGGTGAACGGAAAGGCTCTGGAACAACGAACCGCCCTTGCTGTCTCTGCCTGGCCGGTTCCCCTCTCTCCACTGGGATTCTCTGCCTCTAACCCTATTACAGGGGCTGAGTCCACCTGGTCGTGCTGCTGCTCCAGTTTCAACTGTTCTGCCTGCGGCTATGGAACCCTGACCTGTTCACCGGATGTGCTACCTGTCCCAGACCTGCTGTTTTCAACTCTCTAGAGACAGCAGGAGCGGTAGAGATACTCTTAATGATCGGCTATGAAAAGCCAACTGACATTTACTCCTGAGGTGCTGACTTGCTGCACCCTCTACTGCACCCCCTACTGTGATTATTATTATTTGACCATGCTGGTCATTTATGAACATTTGAACATCTTGGCCATGTTCTGTTATAATCTCCACCCGGCACAGCCAGAAGAGGCCTGGCCATCCCTCATAGCCCGGTTCCGCTCTAGGTTTCTTCCTAGGTTTTGGCCTTTCTAGAGAGTT